>NW_025749909.1:0-12500 GCF_021184085.1 Oncorhynchus gorbuscha | reverse complement strand
GTTACAGTTACTAGTTACCTGTCCAAAATTGTGATCAATAATGACATTTATGGATTACACAAACTCAGTCATGTAATCTGATTACTTTTGGATTACTGTCCCTTTAAGAGGAATTAGAAGAAGACAAAAAGGATCCATCAAATGCATTTGGTGTGTCGTCATAGTGGTCTCTGATTGGTGGTCATCATTTGGTGTGTCATCACAGTGGTCTCTGATTGGTGGTCATCATTTGGTGTGTCGTCATAGTGGTCTCTGATTGGTGGTCATCATTTGGTGTGTCATCACAGTGGTCTCTGATTGGTGGTCATCATTTGGTGTGTCATCACAGTGGTCTCTGATTGGTGGTCATCATTTGGTGTGTCGTCATAGTGGTCTCTGATTGGTGGTCATCATTTGGTGTGTCATCACAGTGGTCTCTGATTGGTGGTCATCATTTGGTGTGTCATCACAGTGGTCTCTGATTGGTGGTCATCATTTGGTGTGTCATCACAGTGGTCTCTGATTGGTGGTCATCATTTGGTGTGTCATCACAGTGGTCTCTGATTGGTGGTCATCATTTGGTGTGTCGTCACAGTGGTCTCTGATTGGTGGTCATCATTTGGTGTGTCATCACGGTTGTCATCATTTGGTGTGTCATCACAGTGGTCTCTGATTGGTGGTCATCATTTGGTGTGTCATCGTAGTGGTCTCCGATTGGTGGTCATCATTTGGTGTGACATCGTAGTGGTCTCCGATTGGTGGTCATCATTTGGTGTGTCATCACAGTGGTCTCCGATTGGTGGTCATCATTTGGTGTGTCATCACAGTGGTCTCTGATTGGTGGTCATCATTTGGTGTGTCATCACAGTGGTCTCTGATTGGTGGTCATCATTTGGTGTGTCATCGTAGTGGTCTCCGATTGGTGGTCATCATTTGGTGTGACATCGTAGTGGTCTCCGATTGGTGGTCATCATTTGGTGTGTCATCACAGTGGTCTCCGATTGTTGGTCATCATTTGGTGTGTCATCACTGTGGTCTCTGATTGGTGGTCATCACTTGGTGTGTCATCATAGTGGTCTCTGATTGGTGGTCATCATTTGGTGTGTCATCACAGTGGTCTTTGATTGGTGGTCATCATTTGGTGTGTCATCATAGTGGTCTCTGATTGGTGGTCATCATTTGGTGTGTCATCACAGTGGTCTCCGATTGTTGGTCATCATTTGGTGTGTCATCACAGTGGTCTCTGATTGGTGGTCATCACTTGGTGTGTCATCATAGTGGTCTCTGATTGGTGGTCATCATTTGGTGTGTCATCATAGTGGTCTCTGATTGGTGGTCAGACTCTCTCAGGTGGAACAAACTTAAACCTTTTTCAACGCTGAATTGAATGTCTTTAGAAAAGAGAAAGGTCTGTCCGTCCTTCTGTCTGTCCATCTGTCTCTCTCTCTCTCTCTCTCTCTCTCTCTCTCTCTCTCTCTCTCTCTCTCTCTCTCTCTCTCTCTCTCTCTCTCTCTCTCTCTTTTCGCTACTCTAGTCCTAATGTATTAGTGTAGAGATATCTGAGACCTGCTGAGAGCTGGTCACATAGTAAAGAAGACATTTCATTTGAAGGTTTAAGGTGAAGATCTTTCTTCATGATGGCAGTGTGCTTTTACCTTGGATTACCTGATTGTTTCATACAAGTGGTATTCTAACCATTCCATTGCCTTCTCTCTCTGTCGCTATACCTCTCTCTCTACCCCTCTCTCGCTCTCTCTCTCGCTCTCTCTCTACCCCTCTCTCTCTCTCTCTACCCCTCTCTCTCTCTACCCCTCTCTCTCTCTCTCTCTCGCTCTCTCTCTCGCTCTCTCTCTCGCTCTCTCTCTCGCTCTCTCTCTACCCCTCTCTCGCTCTCTCTCTACCCCTCTCTCTCTCTATCTCTGTGACTGTGTGTTAACTGTTGTGTGTGTGTGTGTGTTGCAGGATGTTTGTAACCCAGGCTGTCCCAGACAGTAACCTGCTGATGTTGGTGGTACAGGCAGACTGTGACTGTTCCCGTCAGTACCCTGCTATCACCATGGAACCCAAGGAAGTGAAATATATCCTTTAACATGAAGAGCTATCTTACTGGTTCACTCTCTCTGACACAGACAGTGATTGATATAATTATAATGGTGTTGTGGAAATGGGATTTCATATCTATGAATAAGCAGTTCCTTAGTCATGAATCAGACAAATCACTTCTCTTATTATATTTATTTCAGACATGGTTCATTTCAACCAGTTATGAATTGCTGTTTTACGCTGTGGGGAGCAGTATCTTCCTAAACTCTCCTCATAGATGACCTGCAGGGTCATAGCCGAGCATTCAGAGGTCGAAATAGCAGGTGTTGGGGGGAGGGAGGGAGGGAGAGGGAGGGAGAGAGAGGGAGAGAGGACAGGAGAGCGAGGACAGATATTCCTTATTGTTTTTGTTGTTGTTGTTTTGTGTGTTGGTATTGTAACATAGATACTCCTTGTTGTTACGTGTGTTGGTATTGTAACATAGATACTCCTTGTTGTTTAGTGTGTTGGTATTGTAACATAGATACTCCTTGTTGTTGTTTAGTGTGTTGGTATTGTAACATAGATACTCCTTGTTGTTGTTTAGTGTGTTGGTATTGTAACATAGATACTCCTTGTTGTTGTTGTTGTTACATGTGTTGGTATTGTAACATAGATACTCGTTGTTGTTTAGTGTGTTGGTATTGTAACATAGATACTCCTTGTTGTTGTTGTTTAGTGTGTTGGTATTGTAACATAGATACTCCTTGTTGTTGTTTAGTGTGTTGGTATTGTATCATAGATACTCCTTGTTGTTGTTGTTGTTGTTTAGTGTGTTGGTATTGTAATATAGATACTCCTTGTTGTTGTTTAGTGTGTTGGTATTGTATCATAGATACTCCTTGTTGTTGTTGTTGTTGTTTAGTGTGTTGGTATTGTAAGATAGATACTCCTTGTTGTTACGTATGTTGGTATTGTATCATAGATACTCCTTGTTGTTGTTGTTGTTTAGTGTGTTGGTATTGTAACATAGATACTCCTTGTTGTTGTTTAGTGTGTTGGTATTGTAACATAGATACTCCTTGTTGTTGTTTAGTGTGTTGGTATTGTAGCATAGATACTCCTTGTTGTTGTTTAGTGTGTTGGTATTGTAACATAGATACTCCTTGTTGTTTAGTGTGTTGGTATTGTATCATATATACTACTTGTTGTTGTTTCGTGTGTTGGTATTGTAACATAGATGCTCCTTGTTGTTGTTGTTGTTACGTGTGTTGGTATTGTAAGATAGATACTCCTTGTTGTTACGTGTGTTGGTATTGTATCATAGATACTCCTTGTTGTTGTTGTTGTTTAGTGTGTTGGTATTGTAACATAGATACTCCTTGTTGTTGTTTAGTGTGTTGGTATTGTAACATAGATACTCCTTGTTGTTTAGTGTGTTGGTATTGTATCATACATACTCCTTGTTGTTACGTGTGTTGGTATTGTAGCATAGATACTCCTTGTTGTTGTTGTTTAGTGTGTTGGTATTGTAACAGATACTCCTTGTTGTTACGTGTGTTGGTATTGTAACATAGATACTCCTTGTTGTTGTTGTTTAGTGTGTTGGTATTGTAGCATAGATACTCCTTGTTGTTGTTGTTTAGTGTGTTGGTATTGTAACAGATACTCCTTGTTGTTACGTGTGTTGGTATTGTAACATAGATACTCCTTGTTGTTGTTGTTTAGTGTGTTGGTATTGTAACAGATACTCCTTGTTGTTACGTGTGTTGGTATTGTAACATAGATACTCCTTGTTGTTGTTTAGTGTGTTGGTATTGTAACATAGATACTCCTTGTTGTTGTTTAGTGTGTTGGTATTATATCATAGATACTCCTTGTTGTTACGTGTGTTGGTATTGTAACATAGATACTCCTTGTTGTTGTTTAGTGTGTTGGTATTGTATCATAGATACTCCTTGTTGTTGTTGTTACGTGTGTTGGTATTGTATCATATATACTCCTTGTTGTTGTTTAGTGTGTTGGTATTATATCATAGATACTCCTTGTTGTTACGTGTGTTGGTATTGTAACATAGATACTCCTTGTTGTTGTTTAGTGTGTTGGTATTGTATCATAGATACTCCTTGTTGTTGTTGTTGTTTAGTGTGTTGGTATTGTATCATAGATACTCCTTGTTGTTACGTGTGTTGGTATTGTATCATAGATACTCCTTGTTGTTGTTTAGTGTGTTGGTATTGTAACATAGATACTCCTTGTTGTTGTTGTTGTTTAGTGTGTTGGTATTGTAACATAGATACTCCTTGTTGTTGTTTAGTGTGTTGGTATTGTAACATAGATACTCCTTGTTGTTGTTTAGTGTGTTGGTATTGTATCATAGATAATCCTTGTTGTTGTTTAGTGTGTTGGTATTGTAACATAGATACTCCTTGTTGTTGTTGTTGTTTAGTGTGTTGGTATTGTAACATAGATACTCCTTGTTGTTGTTTAGTGTGTTGGTATTGTAACATAGATACTCCTTGTTGTTGTTTAGTGTGTTGGTATTGTAACATATATACTCCTTGTTGTTACGTGTGTTGGTATTGTAAAATAGATACTCCTTGTTGTTGTTTTGTGTGTTGGTATTGTAACATAGATACCTCTTGTTGTTGTTTAGTGTGTTGGTATTGTAACATAGATACTCCTTGTTGTTACGTGTGTTGGTATTGTATCATAGATACTCCTTGTTGTTGTTTAGTGTGTTGGTATTGTAACATAGATACTCCTTGTTGTTACGTGTGTTGGTATTGTATCATAGATACTCCTTGTTGTTGTTTAGTGTGTTGGTATTGTAACATAGATACTCCTTGTTGTTGTTTAGTGTGTTGGTATTGTAACATAGATACTCCTTGTTGTTGTTTAGTGTGTTGGTATTGTCACATATATACTCCTTGTTGTTACGTGTGTTGGTATTGTAACATAGATACTCCTTGTTGTTACGTGTGTTGGTATTGTATCATAGATACTCCTTGTTGTTGTTGTTATGTGTGTTGGTATTGTAACATAGATACTCCTTGTTGTTACGTGTGTTGGTATTGTATCATAGATACTCCTTGTTGTTGTTGTTACGTGTGTTGGTATTGTAACATAGATACTCCTTGTTGTTACGTGTGTTGGTATTGTAACATAGATACTCCTTGTTGTTTAGTGTGTTGGTATTGTAACATAGATACTCCTTGTTGTTGTTTAGTGTGTTGGTATTGTAACATATATACTCCTTGTTGTTACGTGTGTTGGTGCCCTTGACCTCTGTGTACATAACGCCTCAGTAAAGTGTGACAGGATGAAATCTCAGAAGGTCCGTAGGAGACCCGAGTCCTGCCACGCCTATCACCCTCAGGTCAGCACCCGTATTGGTCCACTGACTCCCAATAACCTCACTTCAAGTGGATGGATTACCATCAGAAGAGAACATGTGTTGTACTTTTCTCATAGCTCCTTTCATTTCAAACTGAGTTTTTGTTATTCTAAGATCAAAAATGTGAACTTAATGGCCTTATTAAGTAGTGATCATTATACCACTGGCTAACTGTGTGTTAACGATTGATTTCAGGAAAACGCCAAGGAGTGTGGAGATGCATCGCAGATCTACCTGTCTGTCTCTCTCTTCCTCACCTGTCTCACTGCCTCCTTCACCTGTCTCAAGGCCTCCACGCTGGTCTTCCGATGACAGACAGACAGCTACCTAGCCTAAACCCCCCCCCCTCTGGAAATCTCTCTAGAATGTTCCAGAATGCCTGATCTTAGCATGCCTGCTACTGCTTGCGTTAACTTTATCAATCAATATGACTATATAGCTAAAATTATGATATTGATCATTTGGACTGATGGACTGAGGGGAATAAGCTGTTGACTGACTCCATGCTTGATGACTTTACAATCACAGAGAGATGTTGACTTCATGTTTGATGTCTTTCAACCACCAAAGTTGTGCTTCTTTGGACAACCGTTCTAAAACCATGAAAGGGCTTTTTGGTTTCTTCTTCTTCTTCAGTGTCTGATAACAGAACATTATAGTGTTTCTATGCAAAAGGAAACATACTTTATTTGACCGTGGAAAGATCCAGTATCTCCAATACGATTCCAAAGGACTTGACTTTACAATAAGACCAAGGAAGACTCTCAGTCTGTGGATGATGTGTTTTATAAATGGTTTTGATAAAATAATACTCTGGATTCATGCATGTGTTGTCTGTTTACCTTAAGCCATGAAATGGAGGATGAACCTTGGATAAGGAAGAGGCATCTTTGAACAGTGATACAATTCAGATAGTAGAATCAGTGACCCCTACTGGTTGAAATATGACATTGCAGGATGGTGATGAATCAACTGGAGGCTGGCTGGCTGCTGAAGGATGGATGAACACAATGGACTCAACTTCCACATTGTTCTGTTCATAACTCATCAGTCTTTGGTCTCGCAACACAAACACATCAAATCAAATCAAATCAAATTTATTTATATAGCCCTTCGTACATCAGCTGATATCTCAAAGTGCTGTACAGAAACCCAGCCTAAAACCCCAAACAGCAAACAATGCAGGTGTAAAAGCACGGTGGCTAGGAAAAACTCCCTAGAAAGGCCAAAACCTAGGAAGAAACCTAGAGAGGAACCGGGCTATGTGGGGTGGCCAGTCCTCTTCTGGCTGTGCCGGGTAGAGATTATAACAGAACATGACCAAGATGTTCAAATGTTCATAAATGACCAGCATGGTCAAATAATAATAAGGCAGAACAGTTGAAACTGGAGCAGCAGCACAGTCAGGTGGACTGGGGACAGCAAGGAGCCATCATGTCAGGTAGTCCTGGGGCACGGTCCTAGGGCTCAGGTCCTCCGAGAGAGAGAAAGAAAGAAAGAGAGAATTAGAGAGAGCATATGTGGGGTGGCCAGTCCTCTTCTGGCTGTGCCGGGTGGAGATTATAACAGAACGTGGCCAAGATGTTCAAATGTTCATAAATGACCAGCATGGTTGAATAATAGTAAGGCAGAACAGTTGAAACTGGAGCAGGAGCATGGCCAGGTGGACTGGGGACAGCAAGGAGTCCTCATGTCAGGTAGTCCTGAGACATGGTCCTAGGGCCCAGGCCAGTTGAAACTGGAGCAGCAGCATGGCCAGGTGGACTGGGGACAGCAAGGAGTCATCATGTCAGGTAGTCCTGGGGCATGGTCCTAGGGCTCAGGTCCTCCGAGAGAGAGAAAGAAAGAGAGAAGGAGAGAATTAGAGAACGCACACTTAGATTCACACAGGACACCTGAATAGGACAGGAGAAGTACTCCAGATAAACAAACTGACCCTAGCCCCCGACACATAAACTACTGCAGCATAAATACTGGAGGCTGAGACAGGAGGGGTCAGGAGACACTGACATCAAGTATCTACTATTAAATGTGGCCTGGGTTTTCACTGTTGGAAATGGATGGACTGTTTCAGGAAAAACCTTCAAGTCACATATCATATATGCAACCTAAAACTTACTAAACCAATTGACCAAGTTGGCTTACTGCAAAACAAGAACCATTACTGACCACCTACTTCTGTGATGGACTACTAGGTGGAACAGCCATTCTGTTAGAAGGAACAACGTTACAATGTGATGGACTACTAGGTGGAACAGCCATTCTGTTAGAAGGAACAACGTTACAATGTGATGGACTACTAGGTGGAACAGCCATTCTGTTAGAAGGAACAACGTTACAATGTGATGGACTACTAGGTGGAACAGCCATTCTGTTAGAAGGAACAACGTTACAATGTGATGGACTACTAGGTGGAACAGCCATTCTGTTAGAAGGAACAACGTTACAATGTGATGGACTACTAGGTGGAACAGCCATTCTGTTAGAAGGAACAACGTTACAATGTGATGGACTACTAGGTGGAACAGCCATTCTGTTAGAAGGAACAACGTTACAATGTGATGGACTACTAGGTGGAACAGCCATTCTGTTAGAAGGAACAACGTTACAATGTGATGGACTACTAGGTGGAACAGCCATTCTGTTAGAAGGAACAACGTTACAATGTGATGGACTACTAGGTGGAACAGCCAGTCTGTTAGAAGGAACAACGTTACAATGTGATGGACTACTAGGTGGAACAGCCATTCTGTTAGAAGGAACAACGTTACAATGTGATGGACTACTAGGTGGAACAGCCATTCTGTTAGAAGGAACAACGTTACAATGTGATGGACTACTAGGTGGAACAGCCAGTCTGTTAGAAGGAACAACGTTACAATGTGATGGACTACTAGGTGGAACAGCCATTCTGTTAGAAGGAACAACGTTACAATGTGATGGACTACTAGGTGGAACAGCCATTCTGTTAGAAGGAACAACGTTACAATGTGATGGACTACTAGGTGGAACAGCCAGTCTGTTAGAAGGAACAACATTACAATGTGATGGACTACTAGGTGGAACAGCCATTCTGTTAGAAGGAACAACGTTACAATGTGATGGACTACTAGGTGGAACAGCCATTCTGTTAGAAGGAACAACGTTACAATGTGATGGACTACTAGGTGGAACAGCCATTCTGTTAGAAGGAACAACGTTACAATGTGATGGACTACTAGGTGGAACAGCCATTCTGTTAGAAGGAACAACGTTACAATGTGATGGACTACTAGGTGGAACAGCCAGTCTGTTAGAAGGAACAACGTTACAATGTGATGGACTACTAGGTGGAACAGCCATTCTGTTAGAAGGAACAACGTTACAATGTGATGGACTACTAGGTGGAACAGCCATTCTGTTAGAAGGAACAACGTTACAATGTGATGGACTACTAGGTGGAACAGCCAGTCTGTTAGAAGGAACAACATTACAATGTGATGGACTACTAGGTGGAACAGCCATTCTGTTAGAAGGAACAACGTTACAATGTGATGGACTACTAGGTGGAACAGCCATTCTGTTAGAAGGAACAACGTTACAATGTGATGGACTACTAGGTGGAACAGCCATTCTGTTAGAAGGAACAACGTTACAATGTGATGGACTACTAGGTGGAACAGCCAGTCTGTTAGAAGGAACAACGTTACAATGTGATGGACTACTAGGTGGAACAGCCATTCTGTTAGAAGGAACAACGTTACAATGTGATGGACTACTAGGTGGAACAGCCATTCTGTTAGAAGGAACAACGTTACAATGTGATGGACCACTAGGTGGAACAGCCATTCTGTTAGAAGGAACAACGTTACAATGGGATGGACCACTAGGTGGAACAGCCATTCTGTTAGAAGGAACAACGTTACAATGTGATGGACCACTAGGTGGAACAGCCATTCTGTTAGAAGGAACAACGTTACAATGTGATGGACTACTAGGTGGAACAGCCATTCTGTTAGAAGGAACAACGTTACAATGTGATGGACTACTAGGTGGAACAGCCATTCTGTTAGAAGGAACAACGTTACAATGTGATGGACTACTAGGTGGAACAGCCATTCTGTTAGAAGGAACAACGTTACAATGTGATGGACTACTAGGTGGAACAGCCATTCTGTTAGAAGGAACAACGTTACAATGTGATGGACTACTAGGTGGAACAGCCATTCTGTTAGAAGGAACAACGTTACAATGTGATGGACTACTAGGTAAAACAGCCTCTCAAAACTCCAAAGATTGTATTTTCTTCAACACTTTGTTTTTATTTCTGTATATTATATATATATAAATATATATATATATAATATAATATATATAAATATATTTCTTATATTTTTCATGACTTAATCTGTTCTTTCTAATTCAAAAGACTTGAATGAAATGAGTATAAAATGCATCATTGAGAATAATAGGATGGGATACTACTAGTATTGCTGCTGGACATTAAACACTACTGTCAGATGTTACTGTCTAGTGATTTTCTAAGTGGTGTTTTTATCAGTCTGTCCCTTTCACTTTGACAGTGATGCTCTAATGATGTCATGTCATCATGTGGTAACTGTCCTCATGATGCAGTATTGTTGATAAAAGATGCTGTTGCCCGTGTGTATGTATGTAATGTGATGTCCTGAGTCCTGTGTGTCTGGCTTGTGTCCCACATGGTACCCTTTAACCCTATGTAGTGCACTACTTTTGACCAGGTCCCATAGGGAATAGGGAACCTTTTGGAACACAACCTGAGAGTCTAGAAGGCAAATATGATTCTCACAGCACAGTTTGATTGACATGTAGGATAATCTGCAATGGGTCAATAATAATACACTGAATAAACTTCCCCTTTATTTTAAAGCTGTTCTCAGTTTTGATGGTTGAATTTTATCCATGTTATTTATCCTGTCAGTTATGACGTGTTTTATCCTGTATCATCGTCTAATTAACATTCATCAGTGTCTGTTCTCAAAACACTCAAAGATTGTATTTTCTTCAGTGGTTTGTTTTTATTTCTGTAACGGTTCAGGGAAAAGTAAAGGTGTAACGATGTACACTGAGAGTCAGGAAGAAAGTTCTGGAAGGGAATACATTTAATAAATGAACACAACAAGACACACGAACAGCGCACCAAAATGACACAGATACAGAGGGGAGTCAGGGGAGTCAGGGTGCACCGGTACTCTAGGGGGAGTAGTGAGGAGGGGAGTCAGGGTGCACCGGTACTCTATGGGGAGTAGTGAGGAGGGGAGTCAGGGTGCACCGGTACTCTAGGGGGAGTAGTGAGGAGGGGAGTCAGGGTGCACCGGTACTCTAGGGGAGTAGTGAGGAGGGAGTCAGGGTGCACCGGTACTCTAGGGGAGTAGTGGGGAAGGGAGTCAGGGTGCACCGGTACTCTAGGGGAGTAGTGAGGAGGGAGTCAGGGTGCACCGGTACTCTAGGGGAGTAGTGAGGAGGGGAGTCAGGGTGCACCGGTACTCTAGGGGAGTAGTGGGGAAGGGAGTCAGGGTGCACCGGTACTCTGGGGGAGTAGTGAGGAGGGGAGTCAGGGTGCACCGGTACTCTAGGGGAGTAGTGAGGAGGGGAGTCAGGGTGCACCGGTACTCTAGGGGGAGTCGTGGGGAGGAGGCAGGAGTCAGGGAGTAGGGGTCCTCTTGGCGGAGAAGAGGTGAGGGTGGCAGAGGACAGCCCAGTCTGATCACTGGAGGTTCTCTTGCTACAGAGATGGTCTATAGAAGCCTTTTAGTAGCTGACATTCCTAACCTCAACTGAGAGGGTCTCTGTCCCTCTGATGGCCCTGTTGGTGTCCACTCTGTCTCTGTGTGTGTCCTGTTTTTCACTGTCTGGGACAAAGGGGTTGTTGTGGAAATTGAGGGGGTGAGGTTAGTAGTCTTTTGGCAGCATGACCCTGCGACCCCCCATGAAATAACACAAGGTGATCTTCCTTCTGAAAGGAATGTTGTCCAGGGCCTCCACTGCCACCCTCTTGTTGCCCCTGACGCTGCTCTCCTCCTGGTCGTACATGGGACACATGTAGGCTGTTCGCCTCAGGGCGTAGATGTCCACCTCGTCCTCGTCGTCCCACGGCTGGTAGGGCTGCTGGGAGGAACAGCTGACTTGACCAGACGGGGTCTCATCATGGCCAGCTCTAGGTCACGGGGATATGCCTCAGACCCAGGCTAGACCTCTGGACTCTGACTCCTTTAAATTACATTACATTAGGTTACATTCATTTATTAGTAATTAATTTATGAATGTTTAAAAACATTATAATCACCTTCCTGGTCGTACATCAGCCATCAACATACATTATACAATATTGACAATATATTCAACAGACAAAAATGTGTCATTGCACAAAGAGAAGTGCTGACCTTTCTTTCTCTTCTTCTTGGTCCTTTCATCCCAGGCGTTGGCACTGACAAGGGACACGTTGCCCTGGCCCAGGGAGGGCAGCAGTTTGGGCCGGGGCCACCGGGGTTTGGGGACCTTTGGAGGAGGAGGAGCATCCTCTGGGCTCTCCTGGCCAGCAGGGGTCCTGTCTGGACGAAGGCCTCAGGCCTGATGATGTCCCTGGGTGGGCTGCTGCTCCTCTGGCAGCCTCCTCTGGCTGGGCAGCTTTCGGCATGGAGAGAACAAACACATTGTTGCTGAAGCTGCATGACTCTGAAAGGGCCGGCTCCTCCAGGGTCAGAGGGCAGGTAGGACGGGACTCAGGCTGGACCAGACTCACTGCAGGACAGGTAGGGCCAGGACTCAAACTGGACTAGGTCCACAGTGCTGGTAGTGGTGCTGTCAGGACTGGAAGGTTGGGACTCAAACTGGACTAGGTCCACAGTGCTGGTAGTGGTGCTGTCAGGACTGGAAGGTTGGGACTCAAGGATAACGGGACAAACACGATTACTGGGCCTCACTTTTCTCCTAGTGGTGTTCCGAGGGTTTCTAGGCCTCCCCTCAGGTCTGCAAGGCTGTTTATCAGGCTGGACCAGGCCAACGGGGCTAACAGGTCGTCTTGTGGGTTGCTGAGGGTTGCTAGGCCTCACATCAGGTTTGGAAGGCTGTATCTCATGCTGGA
>NW_025749908.1:0-21877 GCF_021184085.1 Oncorhynchus gorbuscha | reverse complement strand
GAGTCCATTCTTCTCTGTAGATCTTTTCAAGCTCTGTCAGGTTGGATGGGGAGTGTCGCTGCACAGATTTTTTCAGGTCTCTCCAGAGATGTTCGATCGGGTTCAGGTCCGGGCTCTGGCTGGGCCACTCAAGAACATTAAGAGACTTGTCCCGAAGCCACTCCTGCATTGGCTTGGCTGTGTGCTTAGGGTGATTGTCTTGTTGGAAGGTGAACCTTCACCCCAGTCAGAGGTCCTGAGTGCTCTGGAGCAGATTTTCATCAAGGACCACTCTTTGCCTCGACCCTGTCTAGTCTCCCAGTCGCTGCTGCTGAAAAACACCCCCACAGCATGATGCTGCCACCACTGTCCTTCACCGTAGGGATGGTGACAGGTTTCCTCCAGATGTGACACCTGACATTAATGCCGAATAGTTGTAATATTGGTTTCATCAAACAAGAGAATCTTGTTTCTCATGGTCTGAGTCTTTAGGTGCTTTTTGGCAAACTCCAAGCAGGCTGTCATGTGCCTTTTACTGAGGAGTGGCGACCGTCTGGCCACTCTACCGTAAAGGCTTGATTGGTGGAGTCCTGCAGAGATGGTTGTCCTTCTGGAAGGTTCTCCCATCTCCACAGAGGAATTCTGGAGCTCTGTCAGAGTGACCATCAGGTTCTTGGTCACCTCCCCCGATTGCTCAGTTTGGCCAGGCAGCCGGCTCTAGGAAGTGGCTTGGGGGTTCCAAACTTCCTCCATTTAATAATGATGGAGGCCATTGTGTTCTTGGGGACCTTCAACACTGCAGACATTTTTTTGATACCCTTCCCCAGATCTGTGTCTCGGCACAATCCTGTCTCGGAGCTCCACAGACAATTCCTTCGATATATAAAATGTGAATGAATCATTGTGATCCTGCGAGACATTGCTTCAGCTTTGATTTAACTTTAATAAATGACCACTGTTGTGAGAAGTTAATCTTTTATTTGTAATAATTAGTCATGAGTAGGACTATTATGCTTTTGGGCAACAGATCTTAATGAATTGCCATTTTAAAGGACATTTCCACTCATTTAGTTTTTGTTTCATTAGTCCATTGTTGACCTAGTCCCAAAATGTTTTGCTTGTTAGCAATCAAGATTTCAAGATATATAACTTTGAAAATGAAATCATCCCCGGGGCAGAACTGCAGATCTTTCCTCCTTGCCGGCTCGGGATTCAAACCGGCAACCTTTTGGTTACTTGCCCAACGCTCTTATCCGCTATGGTACCTGACACCATTACCTCCAACTTGGCCCAATTCACATTTCCAATTTCCCACCCTGACATAGGCTTACCAAGCTAGAATGGGCCCTGTGTCTCCACTAATAGTAGCTGAATATCCCAAGCAGGGCTATAGCAAATTCCCCAGAGAGGGTCAGGCTCCTTTGGCTATGTGGTGGCCACTCAGGTCTGGGTGTCCTTGGCAGAACGGTGTCATGGGGGGGGGTCCATGTTGTTTAACGAACATTAAGGCAGACACATGGTGAATTTCTTTTCCATTGGCCAAAGTTGTCAAGCCTCCGACGGATACCTAGTCAGTTGTACAGCTGAATGCATTCAATGGAAATGTGTCTTCTGCATTTAACCCTCTGATTCAGAGAGGTGCGGGGGGCTGCCTTAATCCACATCCATGTCTTCTGCATTTAACCCTCTGATTCAGAGAGGTGCGGGGGGCTGCCTTAATCCACATCCATGTCTTCTGCATTTAACCCTCTGATTCAGAGAGGTGCGGGGGGCTGCCTTAATCCACATCCATGTCTTCTGCATTTAACCCTCTGATTCAGAGAGGTGCGGGGGCTGCCTTAATCCACATCCATGTCTTCTGCATTTAACCCTCTGATTCAGAGAGGTGCGGGGGCTGCCTTAATCCACATCCATGTCTTCTGCATTTAACCCTCTGATTCAGAGAGGTGCGGGGGCTGCCTTAATCCACATCCATGTCTTCTGCATTTAACCCTCTGATTCAGAGAGGTGCGGGGGCTGCCTTAATCCACATCCATGTCTTCTGCATTTAACCCTCTGATTCAGAGAGGTGCGGGGGCTGCCTTAATCCACATCCATGTCTTCTGCATTTAACCCTCTGATTCAGAGAGGTACGGGGCTGCCTTAATCCACATCCATGTCTTCTGCATTTAACCCTCTGATTCAGAGAGGTGCGGGGGCTGCCTTAATCCACATCCATGTCTTCTGCATTTAACCCTCTGATTCAGAGAGGTGCGGGGGCTGCCTTAATCCACATCCATGTCTTCTGCATTTAACCCTCTGATTCAGAGAGGTGCGGGGGCTGCCTTAATCCACATCCATGTCTTCTGCATTTAACCCTCTGATTCAGAGAGGTGCGGGGGGCTGCCTTAATCCACATCCATGTCTTCTGCATTTAACCCTCTGATTCAGAGAGGTGCGGGGGGCTGCCTTAATCCACATCCATGTCTTCTGCATTTAACCCTCTGATTCAGAGAGGTGCGGGGGGCTGCCTTAATCCACATCCATGTCTTCGGCGCCAGTGGGTTAACTGCCTTGCTCAGGGGCAGAACGACAGATTTGTACCTTGTCAACTCAGGGATTCAATCCAGCAACCTTTTGGTTACTGGCCCAACGCTCTAACCAGTAGGCTAGTCTATAGTTCTTCATCCTTCTTACCATCGACAGAGAAGAGACGGGGAAGAAGGCCACCATTTACCTCTAGGCTGCTATACATATTTATTTAGTTTGTCATGGAATTTTAGTTGTAATTAAATATACTTGACTTAGAATGGATCAGAATACATTTTTCAGGGAAAGTTTTACCTGCTCTGTGTCGCTCCTCTGCACTCCGGGTGCACTGCAATGTGGAGAGCCCCGAGAGCAGCTCACACACACAGCAGAGTCTGACATTGGGAAATGTACAGCTTGCAGCACGCTGACGTGTTTATCCCTGACCAAAGCAGATGCTTTAGTTGCTTCCAAAATGCAATTTAGGAGCAGAGCATGAGAAAATTGAAAATGACGTTCAGACAATGCCTTTGCCAGCTGTGCAGTTCCTCGGCTGGGTGGGAAAATAAATTGTTTTCTATTTTCTGCTCTTTTCACCCTTGGTGAATGTCGCAAAACCAGATTGTTGTATTATTGTGTGAGATTAAATGTAATAGTCTCAAGGGGCTTCTTAGCTGTGGATTAGGAGAGAATAGGTGAAAACACACACTGACTGACTGACTGAGTGAGTTGTAGTAGGATGCTAGTTATTGATTTGATGTCAGTCAGTTCTGTGTTGACCCATACAGTAGGCCATCCATCCAGACATGTGACTGAGCCCGACCTGGTCGATAACATGATCCAGTCTGTTATGTACCAAACTGGTCTTGGGGACCTTTAACGCTACAGGCCTTTTTTTGGCACCCTTCCCCAGATCTGTGTCTCGACACAATCCAGTCTCGGAGCTCTACAGACAATTCCTTCAACCTCATGGCTTGGTTTGTGCCTTTCCAAATCATGTCCAATACATTGAATTTACCACAGGTGGACTCCAATCAAGTTGTAGAAACATCTCACGGGTGATCAATGACATTGTTTTAAGCCCAAATGGACGACAGAGACTGACAGTAAATGCAGTGAGAGAGAGTGTGTGTGTGTCAGCCAGCCAAGCAGTTACCCTGCCAACTGCGTTTCTTCTATTCTGGGGCACGGGCACAAAATGGCTGCCTTCACTCACAGGATGTACATTACATCTGCCTTGAGACTAGAGGACCAGCAAGGTCCAATGGACTAGGGGGGGAGGCAGACTGCCGTCACTGAAACACGCACACACACACACACACACACGCACGCACGCACGCGCGCACGCACGCACGCACGCACGCACGCACGCACGCACACACACACACACACACACACACACACACACACACACACACACACACACTTGAGATGCAGGTCTATGGGTGTGTAGACAGTGGTGCGGGAGCAGTTTTTGTAAATGACGTCATCATTTACTCAAAGTTTGTACCGGCAGACTGATTAGCCTGTCATTACAGCATGTGCATAAAATGCATCCTCCAATTGCAACGTTTGCCTATGCCCACTCACATTTACTCAAGAAAATGTTCCTTTTTTAACACCCTCAAACATCCAATTCAGAAGAGGCTACCTAAAGTCAACACCATCATTGTCAATCGGGAATGATTATTCTTCACGTTTTCACCGGTTTTCACCTTCGAAACTGCATCTCCAAGTCAGTCATTTGATTGATCTCAATCACTTTCATGGGAATATGATTTTGGATCTTCTTGAATGAATGTTTGGTGGGAGAATCAGAATAGGTGGTGTCAAACTATTAGCCTTTCTTGTATTTTGTTTTAATTAAAGCATATATCCTGCGTGGTGGTGCGCTCGGAGGGCATTATGTAACAAACTTCTCTATCTTGTTATGGACTAGGGCCTGTAAGGGCAAGGGTTGGGTGTGTGTTTGGGTGTGTTTTTGTGTGTCCGTGCACCCGTCCGTCCGTGTGTGTGTTAAATCATTGCTTAATACTGCACTAGAGGAAGGGAAGGCTGGGTTTAGTGTAGGGCTATCATGGGTACTATGTATGTTCTCCTTTGTGTTTTCTGTAGGCTAATGTATAGGATGCCAAGAGCTTAATGTGTATCTTTTGTTTTGGTGTTTCAGAGTTTCATCAGATGTATGGTGTAATATATGTTCAGGAGCAGGATATACAGATGGGTGTTTCTGTCCATTTCGGACTGACATGCAGACAAGGATTTCCTGCCTACACTTATGGCTGTCTGACTTTCTCCTTTCCCTGTCTGTCCATCTCCCTCTTTCCGTCCCTCCCCTCTACCTTTCTGTCTTTCTCCCTCTTTCCATTCCTTCCTTCCCTCTCTGTGGGTCTTTCTCCCTCTTTCCTTTCCATTCCTTCCCTCTCTGTCTGTCCTTCTCCCTCTTTCTTTTCCATTCCTTACTTCCTTCCCTCTCTCTGTCTGTCTTTCTCCCTCTTTCCTTTCCATTCCTTCCCTCTCTGTCTGTCTTTCTCCCTCTTTCCATTCCTTCCTTCCCTCTCTGTCGGTCTTTCTCCCTCTTTCCTTTCCATTCCTTCCCTCTCTGTCTGTCTTTCTCCCTCTTTCCTTTCCATTCCTTCCCTCTCTGTCTGTCTTTCTCCCTCTTTCCTTTCCATTCCTTCCCTCTCTGTCTGTCCTTCTCCCTCTTTCCTTTCCATTCCTTCCCTCTCTGTCTGTCTTTCTCCCTCTTTCCTTTCCATTCCTTCCCTCTCTGTCTGTCTTTCTCCCTCTTTCCTTTCCATTCCTTCCCTCTCTGTCTGTCTTTCTCCCTCTTTCCTTTCCATTCCTTCCCTCTCTGTCTGTCTTTCTCCCTCTTTCCTTTCCATTCCTTCCCTCTCTGTCTGTCTTTCTCCCTCTTTCCTTTCCATTCCTTCCCTCTCTGTCTGTCCTTCTCCCTCTTTCCTTTCCATTCCTTCCCTCTCTGTCTGTCTTTCTCCCTCTTTCCTTTCCTTTCCATTCCTTCCCTCTCTGTCTGTCTTTCTCCCTCTTTCCTTTCCATTCCTTCCCTCTCTGTCTGTCTTTCTCCCTCTTTCCTTTCCATTCCTTCCCTCTCTGTCTGTCTTTCTCCCTCTTTCCTTTCCTTTCCATTCCTTCCCTCTCTGTCTGTCTTTCTCCCTCTTTCCTTTCCATTCCTTCCCTCTCTGTCTGTCTTTCTCCCTCTTTCCTTTCCATTCCTTCCCTCTCTGTCTGTCTTTCTCCCTCTTTCCTTCCATTCCTTCCCTCTCTGTCTGTCTTTCTCCCTCTTTCCTTTCCATTCCTTCCTTCCCTCTCTGTCTGTCCTTCTCCCTCTTTCCTTTCCATTCCTTCCCTCTCTGTCTGTCTTTCTCCCTCTTTCCTTTCCATTCCTTCCCTCTCTGTCTGTCTTTCTCCCTCTTTCCTTTCCATTCCTTCCCTCTCTGTCTGTCTTTCTCCCTCTTTCCTTCCATTCCTTCCCTCTCTGTCTGTCTTTCTCCCTCTTTCCTTTCCATTCCTTCCTTCCCTCTCTGTCTGTCCTTCTCCCTCTTTCCTTTCCATTACTTCCCTCTCTGTCTGTCTTTCTCCCTCTTTCCTTTCCCTTCCTTCCCTCTCTGTCGGTCTTTCTCCCTCTTTCCTTTCCATTCCTTCCCTCTCTACCTGTCTGTCCTTCTCCCTCTTTCCTTTCCATTCCTTCCCTCTCTGTCAGTCTTTCTCCCTCTTTCCTTTCCATTCCTTCCCTCTCTCTCTGTCTGTCTTTCTCCCTCTTTCCTTTCCGTCCCTCCCCTCTACATGTCTGTCCTCCCTCTTTCCTTTCCATTCCTTCCCTCTCTGTCTGTCTTTCTCCCTCTTTCCTTTCCCTTCCTTCCCTCTCTGTCGGTCTTTCTCCCTCTTTCCTTTCCATTCCTTCCCTCTCTCTCTTTCTGTCATTCTCCCTCTTTCCTTTCCATTCCTTCCCTCTCTCTCTGTCTGTCTGTCTTTCACCCTCTTTCCTTTCCATTCCTCCCCTCTCTCTCTCTGTCTGTCCTTCTCCCTCTTTCTTTTCCATTCCTTCCTTCCTTCCCTCTCTGTCTGTCTTTCTCCCTCTTTCCTTTCCATTCCTTACCTCTACCTATCTGTCCTTCTCCCTCTTTCCTTTCCATTCCTTCCCTCTCTGTCAGTCTTTCTCCCTCTTTCCTTTCCATTCCTTCCCTCTCTCTCTGTCTGTCCTTCTCCCTCTTTCCTTTCCGTCCCTCCCCTCTATATGTCTGTCTTTCTCCCTCTATCCTTTCCATTCCTTCCCTCTCTGTCTGTCTTTCTCCCTCTTTCCTTTCCATTCCTTCCCTCTACCTGTCTGTCTTTCTCCCTCTTTCCTTTCCATTCCTTCCCTCTCTGTCTGTCTTTCTCCCTCTTTCCTTTCCATTCCTTCCCTCTCTCTCTCTGTCTGTCTTTCTCCCTCTTTCCTTTCCGTCCCTCCCCTCTATATGTCTCTTTCTCCCTCTATCCTTTCCATTCCTTCCCTCTCTGTCTGTCTTTCTCCCTCTTTCCTTTCCATTCCTTCCCTCTACCTGTCTGTCTTTTTCCCTCTTTCCTTTCCATTCCTTCCCTCTCTGTCTGTCTTTCTCCCTCTTTCCTTTCCATTCCTTCCCTCTCTCTCTCTGTCTGTCTTTCTACCTCTTTCCTTTCCATTCCTTCCCTCTCTGTCTGTCTTTCTCCCTCTTTCCTTTCCATTCCTTCCCTCTCTGTCTGTCTTTCTCCCTCTTTCCTTTCCATTCCTTCCCTCAACCTGTCTGTCTTTCTCCCTCTTTCCTTTCCATTCCTTCCGTCTACCTGTCTGTCCTTCTCCCTCTTTCCTTTCCATTCCTTCCCTCTCTGTCTTTCTCCCTCTTTCCTTTCCATTCCTTCCCTCTCTGTCTGTCTTTCTCCCTCTTTCCATTCCTTCCTTCCCTCTCTGTCGGTCTTTCTCCCTCTTTCCTTTCCATTCCTTCCCTCTCTGTCTGTCTTTCTCCCTCTTTCCTTTCCATTCCTTCCCTCTCTCTCTGTCTGTCTTTCTCCCTCTTTCCTTTCCATTCCTTCCCTCTCTGTCTGTCCTTCTCCCTCTTTCCTTTCCATTCCTTCCCTCTCTGTCTGTCTTTCTCCCTTTTTCCTTTCCTTTCCATTCCTTCCCTCTCTGTCTGTCTTTTTCCCTCTTTCCTTTCCATTCCTTCCCTCTCTGTCTGTCTTTCTCCCTCTTTCCTTTCCATTCCTTCCCTCTCTCTCTCTGTCTGTCTTTCTACCTCTTTCCTTTCCATTCCTTCCCTCTCTGTCTGTCTTTCTCCCTCTTTCCTTTCCATTCCTTCCCTCTCTGTCTGTCTTTCTCCCTCTTTCCTTTCCATTCCTTCCCTCAACCTGTCTGTCTTTCTCCCTCTTTCCTTTCCATTCCTTCCGTCTACCTGTCTGTCCTTCTCCCTCTTTCCTTTCCATTCCTTCCCTCTCTGTCTTTCTCCCTCTTTCCTTTCCATTCCTTCCCTCTCTGTCTGTCTTTCTCCCTCTTTCCATTCCTTCCTTCCCTCTCTGTCGGTCTTTCTCCCTCTTTCCTTTCCATTCCTTCCCTCTCTGTCTGTCTTTCTCCCTCTTTCCTTTCCATTCCTTCCCTCTCTCTCTGTCTGTCTTTCTCCCTCTTTCCTTTCCATTCCTTCCCTCTACCTGTCTGTCTTTCTCCCTCTTTCCTTTCCATTCCTTCCCTCTCTGTCTGTCTTTCTCCCTCTTTCCTTTCCATTCCTTCCCTCTCTCTCTCTGTCTGTCTTTCTCCCTCTTTCCTTTCCGTCCCTCCCCTCTATCTGTCTCTTTCTCCCTCTATCCTTTCCATTCCTTCCCTCTCTGTCTGTCTTTCTCCCTCTTTCCTTTCCATTCCTTCCCTCTACCTGTCTGTCTTTTTCCCTCTTTCCTTTCCATTCCTTCCCTCTCTGTCTGTCTTTCTCCCTCTTTCCTTTCCATTCCTTCCCTCTCTCTCTGTCTGTCTTTCTACCTCTTTCCTTTCCATTCCTTCCCTCTCTGTCTGTCTTTCTCCCTCTTTCCTTTCCATTCCTTCCCTCTCTGTCTGTCTTTCTCCCTCTTTCCTTTCCATTCCTTCCCTCAACCTGTCTGTCTTTCTCCCTCTTTCCTTTCCATTCCTTCCGTCTACCTGTCTGTCCTTCTCCCTCTTTCCTTTCCATTCCTTCCTCTCTCTGTCTTTCTCCCTCTTTCCTTTCCATTCCTTCCCTCTCTGTCTGTCTTTCTCCCTCTTTCCATTCCTTCCTTCCCTCTCTGTCTGTCTTTCTCCCTCTTTCCTTTCCATTCCTTCCCTCTCTGTCTGTCTTTCTCCCTCTTTCCTTTCCATTCCTTCCCTCTCTCTGTCTGTCTTTCTCCCTCTTTCCTTTCCATTCCTTCCCTCTCTGTCTGTCCTTCTCCCTCTTTCCTTTCCATTCCTTCCCTCTCTGTCTGTCTTTCTCCCTTTTTCCTTTCCTTTCCATTCCTTCCCTCTCTGTCTGTCTTTTTCCCTCTTTCCTTTCCATTCCTTCCCTCTCTGTCTGTCTTTCTCCCTCTTTCCTTTCCATTCCTTCCCTCTCTCTCTCTGTCTGTCTTTCTACCTCTTTCCTTTCCATTCCTTCCCTCTCTGTCTGTCTTTCTCCTCTTTCCTTTCCATTCCTTCCCTCTCTGTCTGTCTTTCTCCCTCTTTCCTTTCCATTCCTTCCCTCAACCTGTCTGTCTTTCTCCCTCTTTCCTTTCCATTCCTTCCGTCTACACCTGTCTGTCCTTCTCCCTCTTTCCTTTCCATTCCTTCCCTCTCTGTCTTTCTCCTCCCTCTTTCCTTTCCATTCCTTCCCTCTCTGTCTGTCTTTCTCCCTCTTTCCATTCCTTCCTTCCCTCTCTGTCTGTCTTTCTCCCTCTTTCCTTTCCATTCCTTCCCTCTCTGTCTGTCTTTCTCCCTCTTTCCTTTCCATTCCTTCCCTCTCTCTGTCTGTCTTTCTCCTCTTTCCTTTCCATTCCTTCCTCCTCTGTCTGTCCTTCTCCCTCTTTCCTTTCCATTCCTTCCCTCTCTGTCTGTCTTTCTCCTTTTCCTTTCCTTTCCATTCCTTCCCTCTCTGTCTGTCTTTCTCCCTCTTTCCTTTCCATTCCTTCCCTCTCTGTCTGTCTTTCTCCCTCTTTCCTTTCCATTCCTTCCCTCTCTGTCTGTCTTTCTCCCTCTTTCCTTTCCTTTCCATTCCTTCCCTCTCTGTCTGTCTTTCTCCCTCTTTCCTTTCCATTCCTTCCCTCTCTGTCTGTCTTTCTCCCTCTTTCCATTCCTTCCTTCCCTCTCTGTCTGTCTTTCTCCCTCTTTCATTCCATTCCTTCCCTCTCTGTCTGTCTTTCTCCCTCTTTCCTTTCCATTCCTTCCTTCCCTCTCTGTCTGTCCTTCTCCCTCTTTCCTTTCCATTCCTTCCCTCTCTGTCTGTCTTTCTCCCTCTTTCCTTTCCCTTCCTTCCCTCTCTGTCGGTCTTTCTCCCTCTTTCCTTTCCATTCCTTCCCTCTCTCTCTTTCTGTCATTCTCCCTCTTTCCTTTCCATTCCTTCCCTCTCTCTCTGTCTGTCTTTCACCCTCTTTCCTTTCCATTCCTCCCCTCTCTCTCTGTCTGTCCTTCTCCCTCTTTCTTTTCCATTCCTTCCTTCCCTCTCTCTCTGTCTGTCTTTCTCCCTCTTTCCTTTCCATTCCTTCCCTCTACCTGTCTGTCCTTCTCCCTATTTCCTTTCCATTCCTTCCCTCTCTGTCAGTCTTTCTCCCTCTTTCCTTTCCATTCCTTCCCTCTCTCTCTGTCTGTCTTTCTCCCTCTTTCCTTTCCGTCCCTCCCCTCTACATGTCTGTCCTTCTCCCTCTTTCCTTTCCATTCCTCCCCTCTCTCTCTGTCTGTCCTTCTCCCTCTTTCTTTTCCATTCCTTCCTTCCTTCCCTCTCTGTCTGTCTTTCTCCCTCTTTCCTTTCCATTCCTTCCCTCTCTGTCTGTCTTTCTCCCTCTTTCCTTTCCATTCCTTCCCTCTCTGTCTGTCTTTCTCCCTCTTTCCTTTCCATTCCTTCCCTCTCTGTCTGTCTTTCTCCTCTTTCCTTTCCATTCCTTCCTTCCTCTCTGTCTGTCTTTCTCCCTCTTTCCTTTCCATTCCTTCCCTCTCTGTCTGTCTTTCTCCCTCTTTCCTTTCCATTCCTTCCCTCTCTGTCTGTCTTTCTCCCTCTTTCCTTTCCATTCCTTCCCTCTCTGTCTGTCTTTCTCCCTCTTTCCTTTCCATTCCTTCCGTCTACCTGTCTGTCCTTCTCCCTCTTTCCTTTCCATTCCTTCCCTCTCTGTCTGTCTTTCTCCCTCTTTCCTTTCCATTCCTTCCCTCTCTGTCTGTCTTTCTCCCTCTTTCCATTCCTTCCTTCCCTCTCTGTCGGTCTTTCTCCCTCTTTCCTTTCCATTCCTTCCCTCTCTGTCTGTCTTTCTCCCTCTTTCCTTTCCATTCCTTCCCTCTCTCTCTGTCTGTCTTTCTCCCTCTTTCCTTTCCATTCCTTCCCTCTCTGTCTGTCCTTCTCCCTCTTTCCTTTCCATTCCTTCCCTCTCTGTCTGTCTTTCTCCCTTTTTCCTTTCCTTTCCATTCCTTCCCTCTCTGTCTGTCTTTCTCCCTCTTTCCTTTCCATTCCTTCCCTCTCTGTCTGTCTTTCTCCCTCTTTCCTTTCCATTCCTTCCCTCTCTGTCTGTCTTTCTCCCTCTTTCCTTTCCATTCCTTCCCTCTCTGTCTGTCTTTCTCCCTCTTTCCTTTCCATTCCTTCCCTCTGTCTGTCTTTCTCCCTCTTTCCTTTCCATTCCTTCCCTCAACCTGTCTGTCTTTCTCCCTCTTTCCTTTCCATTCCTTCCTCTACCTGTCTGTCCTTCTCCCTCTTTCCTTTCCATTCCTTCCCTCTCTGTCTTTCTCCCTCTTTCCTTTCCATTCCTTCCCTCTCTGTCTGTCTTTCTCCCTCTTTCCTTCCTCCATTCCTTCCCTCTCTGTCTGTCTTTCTCCCTCTTTCCTTTCCATTCCTTCCCTCTCTGTCTGTCTTTCTCCCTCTTTCCTTTCCATTCCTTCCCTCTCTCTCTGTCTGTCTTTCTCCCTCTTTCCTTTCCATTCCTTCCCTCTCTGTCTGTCCTTCTCCCTCTTTCCTTTCCATTCCTTCCCTCTCTGTCTGTCTTTCTCCCTCTTTCCTTTCCTTTCCATTCCTTCCCTCTCTGTCTGTCTTTCTCCCTCTTTCCTTTCCATTCCTTCCCTCTCTGTCTGTCTTTCTCCCTCTTTCCTTTCCATTTCTTCCCTCTCTGTCTGTCTTTCTCCCTCTTTCCTTTCCTTTCCATTCCTTCCCTCTCTGTCTGTCTTTCTCCCTCTTTCCTTTCCATTCCTTCCCTCTCTGTCTGTCTTTCTCCCTCTTTCCATTCCTTCCTTCCCTCTCTGTCTGTCTTTCTCCCTCTTTCATTCCATTCCTTCCCTCTCTGTCTGTCTTTCTCCCTCTTTCCTTTCCATTCCTTCCTTCCCTCTCTGTCTGTCCTTCTCCCTCTTTCCTTTCCATTCCTTCCCTCTCTGTCTGTCTTTCTCCCTCTTTCCTTTCCCTTCCTTCCCTCTCTGTCGGTCTTTCTCCCTCTTTCCTTTCCATTCCTTCCCTCTCTCTCTTTCTGTCATTCTCCCTCTTTCCTTTCCATTCCTTCCCTCTCTCTCTGTCTGTCTTTCACCCTCTTTCCTTTCCATTCCTCCCCTCTCTCTCTGTCTGTCCTTCTCCCTCTTTCTTTTCCATTCCTTCCTTCCCTCTCTCTCTGTCTGTCTTTCTCCCTCTTTCCTTTCCATTCCTTCCCTCTACCTGTCTGTCCTTCTCCCTCTTTCCTTTCCATTCCTTCCCTCTCTGTCAGTCTTTCTCCCTCTTTCCTTTCCATTCCTTCCCTCTCTCTCTGTCTGTCTTTCTCCCTCTTTCCTTTCCGTCCCTCCCCTCTACATGTCTGTCCTTCTCCCTCTTTCCTTTCCATTCCTCCCCTCTCTCTCTGTCTGTCCTTCTCCCTCTTTCTTTTCCATTCCTTCCTTCCTTCCCTCTCTGTCTGTCTTTCTCCCTCTTTCCTTTCCATTCCTTCCCTCTCTGTCTGTCTTTCTCCCTTTTTCCTTTCCTTTCCATTCCTTCCCTCTCTGTCTGTCTTTCTCCCTCTTTCCTTTCCATTCCTTCCCTCTCTGTCTGTCTGTTCTCCTCTTTCCTTTCCATTTCCTTCCCTCTCTCTCTGTCTGTCTTTCTCCTCTTTCCTTTCCATTCCTTCCCTCTCTGTCTGTCTTTCTCCCTCTTTCCTTTCCATTCCTTCCCTCTCTGTCTGTCTTTCTCCCTCTTTCCTTTCCATTCCTTCCCTCAACCTGTCTGTCTTTCTCCCTCTTTCCTTTCCATTCCTTCCCTCTACCTGTCTGTCCTTCTCCCTTTCCTTTTCCTTCCCTCCTGTCTCTTTCTCTTTCCTTTCCATTCCTTCCCCTCTCTGTCTGTCTTTCTCCCTCTTTCCATTTCCATTCCTTCCTTCCCTCTCTGTCTGTCTTTCTCCCTCTTTCCTTTCCATTCCTTCCCTCTCTGTCTGTCTTTCTCCCTCTTTCCTTTCCATTCCTTCCCTCTCTGTCTGTCTTTCTCCCTCTTTCCTTTCCATTCCTTCCCTCTCTCTGTCTGTCCTTCTCCTCTTTCCTTTCCATTCCTTCCCTCTCTGTCTGTCTTTCTCCCTCTTTCCTTTCCATTCCTTCCTCTCTGTCTGTCTTTCTCCCTCTTTTCCTTTCCATTCCTTCCTCTCTGTCTGTCTTTCTCCCTCTTTCCTTTCCTTCCTTCCCTCTCTGTCTGTCTTTCTCCCTCTTTCATTCCATTCCTTCCCTCTCTGTCTGTCTTTCTCCCTCTTTCCTTTCCATTCCTTCCTTCCCTCTCTGTCTGTCCTTCTCCCTCTTTCCTTTCCATTCCTTCCCTCTCTGTCTGTCTTTCTCCCTCTTTCCTTTCCCTTCCTTCCCTCTCTGTCTGTCTTTCTCCCTCTTTCCTTTCCATTCCTTCCCTCTCTCTCTTCTGTCATTCTCCCTCTTTCCTTTCCATTCCTTCCCTCTCTCTCTGTCTGTCTTTCTCCCTCTTTCCTTTCCATTCCTCCCTCTCTCTCTGTCTGTCCTTCTCCCTCTTTCTTTTCCATTCCTTCCTTCCCTCTCTGTCTGTCTTTCTCCCTCTTTCCTTTCCATTCCTTCCCTCTACCTGTCTGTCCTTCTCCCTCTTTCCTTTCCATTCCTTCCCTCTCTGTCAGTCTTTCTCCCTCTTTCCTTTCCATTCCTTCCCTCTCTCTCTGTCTGTCTTTCTCCCTCTTTCCTTTCCATTCCTCCCTCTCTTGTCTGTCTTTCCCTCTTTCCTTTCCATTCCTCCCCTCTCTCTCTGTCTGTCCTTCTCCTCTTTCTTTTCCATTCCTTCCTTCCTTCCCTCTCTGTCTGTCTTTCTCCCTCTTTCCTTTCCATTCCTTCCCTCTCCTGTCTGTCCTTCTCCCTCTTTCCTTTCCATTCCTTCCCTCTCTGTCTGTCTTTCTCCCTCTTTCCTTTCCATTCCTTCCCTCTCTGTCTGTCTTTCTCCCTCTTTCCTTTCCATTCCTCCCTCTCTACCTGTCTGTCCTTCTCCCTCTTTCCTTTCCATTCCTTCCCTCTCTGTCTGTCTTTCTCCCTCTTTCTTTTCCATTCCTCCATTCCTTCCCTCTCTGTCTGTCTTTCTCCCTCTTTCCTTTCCTTCCTTCCCTCTCTGTCTGTCTTTCTCCCTCTTTCCTTTCCATTCCTTCCTCTCTGTCTGTCTTTCTCCCTCTTTCCTTTCCATTCCTTCCCTCTCTCTCTGTCTGTTATTCTCCTCTTTCCTTTCCATTCCTTCCCCTCTCTGTCTGTCTTTCTCCCTCTTTCCTTTCCATTCCTTCCCTCTCTGTCTGTCTTTCTCCCTTCCTTTCCTTTCCATTCCTTCCCTCTCTGTCTGTCTTTTTCCCTCTTTCCTTTCCATTCCTTCCCTCTGTCTGTCCTTCTCCCTCTTCCTTTCCATTTCTTCCCTCTCTGTCTGTCTTTCTCCCTCTTTCCTTTCCTTTCCATTCCTTCCCTCTCTGTCTGTCTTTCTCCCTCTTTCCTTTCCATTCCTTCCCTCTCTGTCTGTCTTTCTCCCTCTTTCCTTTCCTTCCTTCCCTCTCTGTCTGTCTTTCTCCCTCTTTCCTTTCCATTCCTTCCCTCTGTCTGTCTTTCTCCCTCTTTCCTTTCCATTCCTTCCTTCCCTCTCTGTCTGTCCTTCTCCCTCTTTCCTTTCCATTCCTTCCCTCTCTGTCTGTCTTTCTCCCTCTTTCCATTTCCTTCCTTCCCTCTCTGTCGGTCTTTCTCCCTCTTTCCTTTCCATTCCTTCCCTCTCTGTCTGTCTTTCTCCCTCTTTCCTTTCCATTCCTTCCCTCTCTCTCTGTCTGTCTTTCCCCTCTTTCCTTTCCATTCCTCCCCTCTCTGTCTGTCTGTCCTTCTCCTCTTTCTTTTCCATTCCTTCCTTCCATCTCTCTCTGTCTGTCTTTCTCCCTCTTTCCTTTCCATTCCTTCCCTCTACCTGTCTGTCCTTCTCCCTCTTTCCTTTCCATTCCTTCCCTCTCTGTCTGTCTTTCTCCCTCTTTCCTTTCCATTCCTTCCCTCTCTGTCTGTCTTTCTCCCTCTTTCCTTTCCATTCCTTCCCTCTCTGTCTGTCTTTCTCCCTCTTTCCTTTCCATTCCTTCCTCTCTCTGTCTGTCCTTCTCCCTCTTTCTTTTCCATTCCTTCCTTCCTTCCCTCTCTGTCTGTCTTTCTCCCTCTTTCCTTTCCATTCCTTCCCTCTCTGTCTGTCTTTCTCCCTCTTTCCTTTCCTTTCCATTCCTTCCCTCTCTGTCTGTCTTTCTCCCTCTTTCCTTTCCATTCCTTCCCTCTCTGTCTGTCTTTCTCCCTCTTTCCTTTCCATTTCTTCCCTCTCTGTCTGTCTTTCTCCCTCTTTCCTTTCCTTTCCATTCCTTCCCTCTCTGTCTGTCTTTCTCCCTCTTTCCTTTCCATTCCTTCCCTCTCTGTCTGTCTTTCTCCCTCTTTCCATTCCTTCCTTCCCTCTCTGTCTGTCTTTCTCCTCTTTCATTCCATTCCTTCCCTCTCTGTCTGTCTTTCTCCCTCTTTCCTTTCCATTCCTTCCTTCCCTCTCTGTCTGTCTTCTCCCTCTTTCCTTTCCATTCCTTCCCTCTCTGTCTGTCTTTCTCCCTCTTTCCTTTCCATTCCTTCCCTCTGTCTGTCTTTCTCCCTCTTTCCTTTCCATTCCTTCCCTCTCTCTCTGTCTGTCATTCTCCCTCTTTCCTTTCCATTCCTTCCCTCTCTCTCTGTCTGTCTTTCACCCTCTTTCCTTTCCATTCCTCCCTCTCTGTCTGTCCTTCTCCCTCTTTCTTTTCCATTTCCTTCCTTCCCTTCCCTCTCTGTCTGTCTTTCTCCCTCTTTCCTTTCCATTCCTTCCCTCTCTGTCTGTCCTTCTCCCTCTTTCCTTTCCATTCCTTCCCTCTCTGTCTGTCTTTCTCCCTCTTTCCTTTCCATTCCTTCCCTCTCTGTCTGTCTTTCTCCCTCTTTCCTTTCCATTCCTCCCCTCTCATGTCTGTCTTTCTCCCTCTTTCCTTTCCATTCCTTCCCTCTCTGTCTGTCTGTCCTTCTCCCTCTTTCTTTTCCATTCCTTCCTTCCTTCCCTCTCTGTCTGTCTTTCTCCCTCTTTCCTTTCCATTCCTTCCCTCTCTGTCTGTCTTTCTCCCTCTTTCCTTTCCATTCCTTCCCTCTCTGTCTGTCTTTCTCCCTCTTTCCTTTCCATTCCTTCCCTCTCTGTCTGTCTTTCTCCCTCTTTCCTTTCCATTCCTCCCCTCTCTGTCTGTCTTTCTCCCTCTTTCCTTTCCATTCCTTCCCTCTCTGTCTGTCTTTCTCCCTCTTTCCTTTCCATTCCTTCCCCTCTACCTGTCTGTCTTTTTCCCTCTTTCCTTTCCATTCCTTCCCTCTCTGTCTGGTCTTTCTCCCTCTTTCCTTTCCATTCCTTCCCTCTCTCTCTTCTGTCTTCTCCCTCTTTCCTTTCGATTCCTTCCCTCTCTCTCTGTCTGTCTTTCTCCCTCTTTCCTTTCCATTCCTCCCTCTCTCTCTGTCTGTCCTTCTCCCTCTTTTCCATTCCTTCCTTCCTTCCCTCTCTGTCTGTCTTTCTCCCTCTTTCCTTTCCATTCCTTCCCTCTACCTGTCTGTCCTTCTCCCTCTTTCCTTTCCATTCCTTCCCTCTGTCAGTCTTTCTCCCTCTTTCCTTTCCATTCCTTCCCCTCTCTCTCTGTCTGTCTTTCTCCTCTTTCCTTTCCATTCCCCTCCCCTCTCTGTCTGTCTTTCTCCTCTTTCCTTTCCATTCCTTCCCTCTCTGTCTGTCCTTCTCCCTCTTTCCTTTCCATTCCTTCCCCTCTCTGTCTGTCTTTCTCCCTCTTTCCTTTCCATTCCTTCCCTCTCTGTCTGTCTTTCTCCCTCTTTCCTTTCCGTCCCTCCCCTCTATCTGTCTGTCTTTCTCCTCTTTCCTTTCCATTCCTTCCCTCTCTGTCTGTCTTTCTCCCTCTTTCCTTTCCATTTCTTCCCTCTCTGTCTGTCTTTCTCCCTCTTTCCTTTCCATTCCTTCCCCTCTCTGTCTGTCTTTCTCCCTCTTTCCTTTCCATTCCTTCCCTCTCTGTCTGTCTTTCTCCCTCTTTCCTTTCCTTCCTTCCCTCTCTGTCTGTCTTTCTCCCTCTTTCATTTCCATTCCTTCCCTCTCTGTCTGTCTTTCTCCCTCTTTCCTTTCCATTCCTTCCTTCCCTCTCTGTCTGTCCTTCTCCCTCTTTCCTTTCCATTCCTTCCCTCTCTGTCTGTCTTTCTCCCTCTTTCCTTTCCCTTCCTTCCCTCTCTGTCGGTCTTTCTCCCTCTTTCCTTTCCATTCCTTCCCTCTCTCTCTTTCTGTCATTCTCCTCTTTCCTTTCCATTCCTTCCCTCTCTCTCTGTCTGTCTTTCATCTTTCCTTTCCATTCCTCCCCTCTCTCTCTGTCTGTCCTTCTCCCTCTTTCTTTTCCATTCCTTCCTTCCCTCTCTCTCTGTCTGTCTTTCTCCCTCTTTCCTTTCCATTCCTTCCCTCTACCTGTCTGTCCTTCTCCCTCTTTCCTTTCCATTCCTTCCCTCTCTGTCAGTCTTTCTCCCTCTTTCCTTTCCATTCCTTCCCTCTCTCTGTCTGTCTTTCTCCTCTTTCCTTTCCTTCCCTCCCCTCTACATGTCTGTCCTTCTCCTCTTTCCTTTCCATTCCTCCTCTCTCTCTGTCTGTCCTTCTCCCTCTTTCTTTCCATTCCTTCCTTCCTTCCCTCTCTGTCTGTCTTTCTCCCTCTTTCCTTTCCATTCCTTCCCTCTCTGTCTGTCTTTCTCCCTCTTTCCTTTCCATTCCTTCCCTCTCTGTCGGTCTTTCTCCCTCTTTCCTTTCCATTCCTTCCCTCTCTCTCTGTCTGTCCTTCTCCCTCTTTCCTTTCCATTCCTTCCCCTCTCTGTCTGTCTTTCTCCCTCTTTCCTTTCCATTCCTTCCCTCTCTGTCTGTCTTTCTCCCTCTTTCCTTTCCATTCCTTCCCTCTCTGTCTGTCTTTTCCCTCTTTCCTTTCCATTCCTTCCCTCTCCCTCTCTGTCCTTCCTCCTCTTTCTTTCCATTCCTTCCTTCCTTCTCTCTGTCTGTCTTTCTCCTCTTTCCTTTCCATTCCTTCCCTCTCTGTCTGTCTTTCTCCCTCTTTCCTTTCCATTCCTTCCCTCTCTGTCTGTCTTTCTCCCTCTTTCCTTTCCATTCCTTCCCTCTCTGTCTGTCTTTCTCCCTCTTTCCTTTCCATTCCTTCCCTCTCCTGTCTGTCTTTCTCCCTCTTTCCTTTCCATTCCTTCCCTCTCTGTCTGTCCTTCTCCCTCTTTCCTTTCCATTCCTTCCTCTCTGTCTGTCTTTCTCCCTCTTTCCATTCCATTCCTTCCCTCTCTGTCTGTCTTTCTCCTCTTTCCTTTCCATTCCTTCCCTCTGTCTGTCTTTCTCCCTCTTTCCTTTCCATTCCTTCCCTCTCTCTCTGTCTGTCTTTCTCCCTCTTTCCTTTCCATTCCTTCCCTCTCTGTCTGTCTTTCTCCTCTTTCCTTTCCATTCCTTCCCTCTCTGTCTGTCTTTCTCCCTCTTTCTTTTCCTTTCCATTCCTTCCCTCTCTGTCTGTCTTTCTCCCTCTTTCCTTTCCATTCCTTCCCTCTCTGTCTGTCTTTCTCCCTCTTTCCTTTCCATTCTTCCCTCTCTGTCTGTCTTTCTCCCTCTTTCCTTTCCTTTCCTTCCTTCCTCTCTGTCTGTCTTTCTCCCTCTTTCCTTTCCATTCCTTCCCTCTCTGTCTGTCTTTCTCCCTCTTTCCTTTCCATTCCTTCCCTCTCTGTCTGTCTTTCTCCCTCTTTTCCTTTCCATTCCTTCCCTCTCTGTCTGTCTTTCTCCCTCTTTCCTTTCCATTCCTTCCTTCTCTCTGTCTGTCCTTCTCCTCTTTCCTTTCCATTCCTTCCCTCTCTGTCTGTCTTTCTCCCTCTTTCCTTTCCATTCCTTCCCTCTCTGTCTGTCTTTCTCCTCTTTCCTTTCCATTCCTTCCCTCTCTCTCTTTCTGTCTTTCTCCCTCTTTCCTTTCCATTCCTTCCCTCTCTCCTGTCTGTCTTTCTCCCTCTTTCCTTTCCATTCCTTCCCTCTCTGTCTGTCTTTCTCCCTCTTTCCTTTCCATTCCTTCCCTCTACCTGTCTGTCTTTCTCCTCTTTCCTTTCCATTCCTTCCCTCTACCTGTCTGTCCTTCTCCCTCTTTCCTTTCCATTCCTTCCCTCTCTGTCTGTCTTTCTCCCTCTTTCCTTTCCATTCCTTCCCTCTACCTGTCTGTCTTTCTCCCTCTTTCCTTTCCATTCCTTCCCTCTACATGTCTGTCCTTCTCCCTCTTTCCTTTCCATTCCTTCCTTCCCTCTCTGTCTGTCTTTCTCCCTCTTTCTTTTCCATTCCTTCCTTCCTTCCTCTCTGTCTGTCTTTCTCCCTCTTTCCTTTCCATTCCTTCCCTCTCTGTCTGTCTTTCTCCTTTCCTTTCCTTTCCATTCCTTCCCTCTCTGTCTGTCTTTCTCCCTCTTTCCTTTCCATTCCTTCCCTCTCTGTCTGTCTTTCTCCCTCTTTCCTTTCCATTCCTTCCCTCTCTGTCTGTCTTTCTCCCTCTTTCCTTTCCATTCCTTCCCTCTCTGTCTGTCTTTCTCCCTCTTTCCTTTCCATTCCTTCCCTCTCTGTCTGTCTTTCTCCTCTTTCCTTTCCATTCCTTCCCTCTCTGTCTGTCTTTCTCCCTCTTTCCTTTCCATTCCTTCCTCTCTGTCTGTCTTTCTCCCTCTTTCCTTTCCATTCCTTCCTTCCCTCTCGTCTGTCCTTCTCCCTCTTTCCTTTCCATTCCTTCCCTCTCTGTCTGTCTTTCTCCCTCTTTCCTTTCCATTCCTTCCCTCTCTGTCTGTCTTTCTCCTCTTTCCTTTCCATTCCTTCCCTCTCTCTCTGTCTGTCCTTCTCCCTCTTTCCTTTCCATTCCTTCCCTCTACCTGTCTGTCTTTCTCCCTCTTTCCTTTCCATTCCATTCCTTCCTCTCTGTCTGTCCTTCTCCCTCTTTCTTTTCCATTCCTTCCCTCTGTCTGTCCTTCTCCCTCTTTCCTTTCCATTCCTTCCCTCTACCTGTCTGTCCTTCTCCCTCTTTCCTTTCCATTCCTTCCCTCTCTGTCTGTCTTTCTCCCTCTTTCCTTTCCATTCCTTCCCTCTCTCTGTCTGTCTTTCTCCCTCTTTCCTTTCCATTCCTTCCCTCTACCTGTCTGTCCTTCTCCCTCTTTCCTTTCCATTCCTTCCCTCTCTGTCTGTCTTTCTCCTCTTTCTTTTCCATTTCCATTCCTTCCCTCTCTGTCTGTCCTTCTCCCTCTTTCCTTTCCATTCCTTCCCTCTCTGTCTGTCCTTCTCCCTCTTTCCTTTCCATTCCTTCCCTCTCTGTCTGTCTTTCTCCCTCTTTCCTTTCCATTCCTTCCCTCTCTGTCTGTCTTTCTCCCTCTTTCCTTTCCATTCCTCCCTCTCTGTCTGTCTTTCTCCTCTTTCCTTTCCATTCCTTCCCTCTCTGTCTGTCTTTCTCCCTCTTTCCTTTCCATTCCTTCCCTCTGTGTCTGTCTTTTCCCTCTTTCCTTTCCATTCCTTCCCTCTCTGTCTGTCTTTCTCCCTCTTTCCTTTCCATTCCTTCCCTCTCTGTCTGTCTTTTCTCCCTCTTTCCTTTCCATTCCTTCCTCTCTGTCTGTCTTTCTCCCTCTTTCCTTTCCATTCCTTCCCTCTCTGTCTTCTCCCTGTCTGTCCATTCTTCCCTCTACTTCCTTTCCATTCCTTCCTTCCTCTCTCTCTGTCTGTCTTTCTCCCTCTTTCCTTTCCATTCCTTCCCTCTACCTGTCTGTCCTTCTCCCTCTTTCCTTTCCATTCCTTCCCTCTCTGTCTGTCTTTCTCCCTCTTTCCTTTCCATTCCTTCCCTCTCTGTCTGTCTTTCTCCCTCTTTCCTTTCCATTCCTTCCCTCTACTGTCTGTCTTTCTCCCTCTTTCCTTTCCATTCCTTCCCTCTCTGTCTGTCCTTCTCCCTCTTTCCTTTCCATTCCTTCCCTCTCTGTCTGTCTTTCTCCCTCTTTCCTTTCCATTCCTTCCCTCTCTGTCTGTCTTTCTCCCTCTTTCCTTTCCATTCCTTCCCTCTCTGTCTGTCCTTCTCCCTCTTTCCTTTCCATTCCTTCCCTCTCTGTCTGTCTTTCTCCCTCTTTCCTTTCCATTCCTTCCCTCTCTGTCTGTCTTTCTCCCTCTTTCCTTTCCTTTCCATTCCTTCCCTCTCTGTCTGTCCTTCTCCCTCTTTCCTTTCCATTCCTTCCCTCTCTGTCTGTCTTTCTCCCTCTTTCCTTTCCATTCCTTCCCTCTACCTGTCTGTCCTTCTCCCTCTTTCATTTCCATTCCTTCCCTCTCTGTCTGTCTTTCTCCCTCTTTCCTTTCCATTCCTTCCTTCTCTCTCTGTCTGTCTTTCTCCTCTTTCATTTCCATTCCTTCCCTCTACCTGTCTGTCTTTCTCCCTCTTTCCTTTCCATTCCTTCCCTCTCTGTCGGTCTTTCTCCCTTTCTTTCCTCCCCATGTCTGCCTTTCTCCTTCTTTCTTTTCCTTCCCCCTCTGTCTTTCTCCCTCTTTCCTTTCCATTCCTTCCCTCTCTCTCTGTCTGTCTTTCACCCTCTTTCCTTTCCATTCCTCCTCTCTCTCTGTCTGTCCTTCTCCTCTTTCTTTTCCATTCCTTCCTTCCCTCTCTCTCTGTCTGTCTTTCTCCCTCTTTCCTTTCC
>NW_025749907.1:0-21883 GCF_021184085.1 Oncorhynchus gorbuscha | reverse complement strand
TGAGGTGTGCAACAGGGACCAAGGGTGTGTCTCAATAGTCACTTCCTCTTCCTGTCTTCTCTTTCATCTACACTGACAGGACAGGTGAAAGATGCCCCACTCAGATACTTCCTTTCACCTGTCCTGTCTTCTCTGATCAGTTCAAATCAAGGTAAGGAGATGAGGCTACTTCAGACCACTGAGACTCACCCCTCCCTCCCCCTCCTGTCCTCCTCCCTCCCCCTCCTGTCCTCCTCCCTCCCTCCCCCTCCTGTCCTCCTCCCTCTCCCTCCTGTCCTCCCTCCCTCCCCCTCCTGTCCTCCTCCCTCCCCCTCCTGTCCTCCCTCCCTCCCCTCCTGTCCTCCTGTCCTCCTCCCTCCCTCCCTCCCTCCCTCCCCCTCCTGTCCTCCTCCCTCTCTCCCCCTCTCCCTCCTGTCCTCCTCCCTCTCCCTCATGTCAATCAAGGAAAGGAAAGGAAAGGAAAGGAAGGAGATGAGGCCACTATCAGACCACTGAGACTCACTCCTAAGTTTCCACGCCCACGCTGATTCCTCTGGTCGGGGAGAGACGAAGGTTCTAACTTGACTCTATGATCCAGTTCTCTGGGCGTGAAGGTTATAACTTGTTATGAAGTGTCATGACCTGTCATAAGCATTTAAGACAGGCGTCGTACTGGTGTCATAGCGTTGTTTATAGGCTAACGATGCATAGTGAACAAAGTGTTAATAATAATGACACCCTGTTCCCTATATAGTGCACTACTTTGACCAGGGCCCAATGATACTCCTATTCCCTGTAGTGCACTACTTTGACCAGGGCCCAATGATACCCTGTTCCCTGTATAGTGCACTACTTTGACCAGGGGCCCAATGATATTCTATTCCCGTATAGTGCACTACTTTGGACCAGGGCCCAATGATACCCTGTTCCCTGTATAGTGCACTACTTTGGACCAGGGCCCAATGATACTCCTGTTCCCTGTATAGTGCACTACTTTGGACCAGGGCCCAATGATACCCTATTCCCTGTATAGTGCACTACTTTGACCAGGGCTCAATGATACCCTGTTCCCTATATAGTGCACTACTTTTGACTAGGGCTCAACGATACCCTGTTCCCTATATAGCGCACTACATTGACCAGCGCCCATAGGGATTAGGGTGCCATTGGGGATGCATAAGACAGTGTAGGTAATACTAGGAGTATAACCAGCTTGTTGTGCTATGTAGTAGTGTATAACCACTGTCAAACGGTACAAGTACCTACCTGAACATGTCCAATAAGAACAAATGTTTTTTTTGTTTTCCGTTGCGAAATGTTTTTGCCACGCTGTGCCCTAATAGTGAACACGACCCCACCCAGGACTTTGAGAAAGGCCAACGAGAGGTATCAAGGTGGTAGTCATTTAGGGGGAGAAACCTAACGTTCCACTGAAGTCAAAATGTTCACTCAGTCATGCCAAGATGAGGGAGACGAGGTGAAAACGTCACCTAAGTGGAAGTTAGGATTTGCCTCCTAAGAGAATAAGTCACATGAGTTGTTAGGACAATGTCTATGAAGGTTAAATGTTTATTTTTCATACAGATCTATAAAATGATAAACGTTGGGGACGTGTTAAGTTCGGACGGTCTTTTGATCAGACTGGAATGAGGGTAAGGAGATGTCAGAGCATTGGAGGTGAGATCTGGTAGTCACTATAATCAATGAATCGCCACAACGATAATCCCTGGATCTAGGGTGTGTGTGGGGAGGGGGGGGGCTCATATATAGAGTGTATAGGTTCTGTAATACCTATAGATTGAGAGAGCTCTTTTCTGTGTATGTCATGATTGTACTGTGCCACACACAGACACACACACACACACACAGACACACACACACACACACACACACACACACGCACACACACACACACACACACACACACACACACACACACACACACACGCACACGCACACGCACACGCACACGCACACACACACACACCACAGTAGCTTGTTGAATCCACAGTACTGTGGATGGATAGATAGCCACGACTTCAGGTCATTGATTTCACCTCGTTAATAACTGTGTCTCTAAAGAAGAGTCTGTGGAGACAGACGGTGTGATGTCACACTAACACTAGTTTTGCTTTGTTGCACAAATTATACTAATGAGCTGTTTTCTCATGGGTTTTCATGTTTTCTCATGTTTTCTCATGTTTTCTCATGTTTTCTCATGGGTTTCTCATGGGTTTCTCATGTTTTCTCATGGTTTTCTCATGTTTTCTCATGGGTTTTCATGGTTTTCTCATGGGTTTTCATGGTTTTCTCATGGGTTCTCATGTTTTCTCATGGGTTCTCATGGGTTTTTCATGTTTTCTCATGGGTTTCTCATGTTTTCTCATGGTTTCTCATGGGTTTTTCATGTTTTCTCATGGGTTTGTCATGGGTTTCTCATGGTTTCTCATGGGTTTGTCATGGTTTCTCATGGCTTTCTCATGGCTTTCTCATGGGTTCTCATGGCTTTCTCATGGGTTCTCATGGTTTCCTCATGGGTTTCTCATGGTTTCTCATGGGTTCTCATGGTTTCTCATGGGTTCTCATGGCTTTCTCATGGGTTCTCATGGTTTCCTCATGGGTTTCTCATGGTTTCTCATGGGTTCTCATGGCTTTCTCATGGGTTCTCATGGTTTTCTCATGGGTTCTCATGGGTTCTCATGGCTTTTCATGGGTTCTCATGGGTTCCTCATGGTTTCTCATGGGTTCTCATGGCTTTCTCATGGGTTCTCATGGTTTCCTCATGGTTTCTCATGGGTTCTCATGTTTTCTCATGTTTTCTCATGTTTTCTCATGGTTTCTCATGGGTTTCTCATGGTTTCTCATGGGTTTCTCATTGGTTCTCATGGGTTTCTCATGGGTTCTCATGTTTTCTCATGTTTTCTCATGTTTTCTCATGGTTTCTCATGGGTTCTCATGGGTTTCTCATTGGTTCTCATGGGTTTCTCATGGGTTCTCATGTTTTCTCATGTTTTCTCATGGGTTTCTCATGGTTTCTCATGGGTTCTCATGGTTTCTCATGTCTTATTCAGTTTCTTGTTTTTCTTTGTGCCTTTTGTAAATGAGCAATGAGGTGTCACCATTAGATTGAGGTTATTTTTCTCGTCATGTTTTTCTAGTTTGTCCGTTGGTCATCGTCGTTAGTGAGCTTTTTATATCAGTTTGCTTTTCCAACACGTCGTCGTAGCATTGTTCACACGTTGTAAAGTTTCTACAGGATCTAGTTACAGTTTGTATTGATGTGCCACTGACTCATCCAACCTAAACACTAGTATTTTATACAGTTAAACAAAAAAAGGATTTCTATCCTAGAGATGATATTCTGTGTGACCTGGAAATGTATAGCACATGTTAATGACGTTGTCGTAGCGACTGTGTTTACTAAACAACATCGATAGGCCGAGTCTGGAACTAGAGAATTAGAATCATTCTAATTCTGTGTGACTGAAAACAGCCAAGGCTTGAAAAAAATCCCATGGTTGAATACTGTGAATCTCTGGCCCTGAGTTGAGTACTTTAACAACGCATCCTACCATCTTCTCCTTGAGGTCATGTAATCACTGACTAGGAAGGGATTGGATTAAGGGAATGCATGTTTGCCCTCATGCTTACACCTGTCTTAACGTTGTCAGATCAGTGATGACTTTGAGGAAGGGAGGATGCATCTGTGAGGTATTAGAACAGGCTTTAGATCAGATCAGTGATGACTTCGAGGAAGGGAGGATGCATCTGTGAGGTATTAGAACAGGCTTTAGATCAGATCAGTGATGACTTCGAGGAAGGGAGGATGCATCTGTGAGGTATTAGAACAGGCTTTAGATCAGATCAGTGATGACGTCGAGGAAGGGAGGATGCATCTGTGAGGTATTAGAACAGGCTTTAGATCAGATCAGTGATGACTTCGAGGAAGGGAGGATGCATCTGTGAGGTATTAGAACAGGCTTTAGATCAGATCAGTGATGACTTCGAGGGATTGAGGATGCATCTGTGAGGTATTAGAACAGGCTTTAGATCAGATCAGTGATGACGCATCTGTGAGGTATTAGAACAGGATTGAGGATGCATCTGTGAGGTATTAGAACAGGCTTTAGATCAGATCAGTGATGACTTTGAGGGACTGAGGATGCATCTGTGAGGTATTAGAACAGGCTTTAGATCAGATCAGTGATGACGTCGAGGAAGGGAGGATGCATCTGTGAGGTATTAGAACAGGCTTTAGATCAGATCAGTGATGACTTCGAGGAAGGGAGGATGCATCTGTGAGGTATTAGAACAGGCTTTAGATCAGATCAGTGATGACTTCGAGGAAGGGAGGATGCATCTGTGAGGTATTAGAACAGGCTTTAGATCAGATCAGTGATGACTTTGAGGGACTGAGGATGCATCTGTGAGGTATTAGAACAGGCTTTAGATCAGATCAGTGATGACTTCGAGGGATTGAGGATGCATCTGTGAGGTATTAGAACAGGCTTTAGATCAGATCAGTGATGACTTCGAGGGATTGAGGATGCATCTGTGAGGTATTAGAACAGGCTTTAGATCAGATCAGTGATGACTTTGAGGGACTGAGGATGCATCTGTGAGGTATTAGAACAGGCTTTAGATCAGATCAGTGATGACTTCGAGGGATTGAGGATGCATCTGTGAGGTATTAGAACAGGCTTTAGATCAGATCAGTGATGACGTCGAGGGATTGAGGATGCATCTGTGAGGTATTAGAACAGGCTTTAGATCAGATCTTTAGATAGAGATATCGTGATGTGTTCACCTCACGCTAAAGATCGCCGATGTAGTTCTGCTCATGTACTGTAGGTCTGACACTGACTTACTTATAGGATGTTGTACAAACTTAAAAATGTAAATAAAATGAATTTGCTTTGGCATGACCAAGGACCGAGTGGCTCTCGTGTGTTTTTTAATGACACTTTACAATGTCTTATTTAAGTGAAATGTAGCCTGTTTTTATGAATGTTACATGAGTTGGATCCTTGATGTATGACGTTGGAAATGTTTTTTATGTAACAAGTCATGTACTTTGTCGTATTTCTAAGTCAGCAGAGAATTAGTTCCTATAAAACTCACAGGCTGTGTTTACACACTATTACATTTTTATATCAATGTTTTATATTTTTTAACCTTTATTTAACCAGGCAGGTCAGTTAAGAACAAATTCTTGTTTTCAATGGCGGCCTGGGAACAGTGGGTTTAACTGCCTTGTTCAGGGGCAGAACGACAGATTTGTACCTTGTCAGGGGTTTGAACTCGTAACCTTCCAGTTACTAGTCCAACGCTCTAAACACTAGGCTACCCTGTCACCCCTCTAACCACTAGGCTACCCTGTCACCCCTCTAACCACTAGGCTACCCTGTCACCCCTCTAAACACTAGGCTACCCTGTCACCCTCTAACCACTAGGCTACCCTGTCACCCCTCTAACCACTAGGCTACCCTGTCACCCCTCTAACCACTAGGCTACCCTGTCACCCCTCTAACCACTAGGCTACCCTGTCACCCCTCTAAACACTAGACTATCTGTCGCCCCTCTAAACACTAGGCTACCTGCCACCCCTCTAACCACTAGGCTACCACTCTAACCACTAGGCTACCTGCCGCCCCTCTAACCACTAGGCTACCCTGTCACCCCTCTAACCACTAGGCTACCCTGTCACCCCTCTAACCACTAGGCTACCCTGCCACCCCTCTAACCACTAGGCTACCCTGTCGCCCCTCTAACCACTAGGCTACCCTGTCGCCCTCTAACCACTAGGCTACCTGCCGCCCCTCTAACCACTAGGCTACCCTGTCGCCCCTCTAACCACTAGGCTACCCTGCCGCCCCTCTAACCACTAGGCTACCCTGTCGCCCCTCTAACCACTAGGCTACCCTGTCGCCCCTCTAACCACTAGGCTACCCTGTCGCCCCTCTAACCACTAGGCTACCCTGTCGCCCCTCTAACCACTAGGCTACCCTGTCGCCCCTCTAACCACTAGGCTACCCTGTCGCCCTCTAACCACTAGGCTACCCTGTCGCCCCTCTAACCACTAGGCTACCCTGTCGCCCCTCTAACCACTAGGCTACCCTGTCGCCCTCTAACCACTAGGCTACCCTGTCGCCCCTCTAACCACTAGGCTACCCTGTCGCCCCTCTAACCACTAGGCTACCCTGTCGCCCCTCTAACCACTAGGCTACCTGCCGCCCCTCTAAACACTAGACTACCCTGTCGCCCCTCTAACCACTAGGCTACCCTGTCACCCCTCTAACCACTAGGCTACCCTGTCGCCCCTCTAACCACTAGGCTACCCTGTCGCCCCTCTAACCACTAGGCTACCCTGTCGCCCCTCTAACCACTAGGCTACCCTGCCGCCCTCTAACCACTAGGCTACCCTGCCGCCCCTCTAACCACTAGGCTACCCTGTCGCCCTCTAACCACTAGGCTACCCTGTCGCCCTCTAACCACTAGGCTACCCTGTCGCCCCTCTAACCACTAGGCTACCCTGTCGCCCCTCTAACCACTAGGCTACCCTGTCGCCCTCTAACCACTAGGCTACCTGTCGCCCCTCTAACCACTAGGCTACCCTGTCGCCCTCTAACCACTAGGCTACCCTGTCGCCCCTCTAACCACTAGGCTACCCTGTCGCCCCTCTAACCACTAGGCTACCCTGTCGCCCCTCTAACCACTAGGCTACCCTGTCACCCCTCTAACCACTAGGCTACCTGCTCTAACCACTAGGCTACCTGCCGCCCCTCTAACCACTAGGCTACCTGCTCTAACCACTAGGCTACCTGCCACCCCTCTAACCACTAGGCTACCCTGCCGCCCCTCTAACCACTAGCTACCTGCCGCCCTCTAACCACTAGGCTACCCTGTCGCCCCTCTAACCACTAGGCTACCCTGTCACCCTCTAACCACTAGGCTACCTGCCGCCCTCTAACCACTAGGCTACCTGCCGCCCCTCTAACCACTAGGCTACCCTCTAACCACTAGGCTACCTGCCGCCCCTCTAACCACTAGGCTACCTGCCGCCCCTCTAACCACTAGGCTACCCCTCTAACCACTAGGCTACCCTGTCACCCCTCTAACCACTAGGCTACCCTGCCCCTCTCAACCCCTCTAACCACTAGGCTACCCTGTCGCCCTCTAACCACTAGGCTACCTGCCGCCCCTCTAACCACTAGGCTACCCCTCTAACCACTAGGCTACCCTGTCACCCCTCTAACCACTAGGCTACCCTGTCACCCCTCTAACCACTAGGCTACCCCTCTAACCACTAGGCTACCCTGTCACCCCTCTAACCACTAGGCTACCCCTCTAACCACTAGGCTACCCTGTCACCCCTCTAACCACTAGGCTACCTGATTCAGACAGGGGCCGGAACATACTAATCATGTGGACTACAAACTGACCTCAAGACCCCAAACAGGTATAATACAGGCTAAAACATCATCTTTTCAAATCCCTGTAACCACTTATGCCTGGTAATACCTGGAACAGAGTTCCTCATCTCTCTTAACCACTTTGGAACAGAGCTCATCTCTCTTATGCCTGGTAATACTTTGGAACAGAGTTCCTCATAACCACTAGGCTACTTTGGAACAGAGTTCCTCCCTCTTAACTTTGGAACAGAGCTCATCTCTCTTATGCCTGGTAATACTTTGGAACAGAGTTCCTCATCTCTCTTATGCCTGGTAATACTTTGGAACAAGTTCCTCACTCTTAGGTAATACTTTGGAACAGAGTTCCTCATCTCTCTTATGCCTGGTAATACTTTGGAACAGTTCCTCATCTCTCTTAACTGGTAATACCTCATCTCTCTTATGCCTGGTAATACTTTGGAACAGAGTTCCTCATCTCTCTTATGCCTGGTTGTACTTTGGAACAGAGTTCTCATCTCTCTTATGCCTGGTAATACTTTGGAACAGAGTTCCTCATCTCTCTTATGCCTGGTAATACTTTGGAACAGAGTTCCTCATCTCTCTTATGCCTGGTAATACTTTGGAACAGAGTTCCTCATCTCTCTTATGCCTGGTAATACTTTGGAACAGAGTTCCTCATCTCTCTTATGCCTGGTAATACTTTGGAACAGAGTTCCTCATCTCTCTTATGCCTGGTAATACTTTGGAACAGAGTTCCTCATCTCTCTTATGCCTGGTAATACTTTGGAACAGAGTTCCTCATCTCTCTTATGCCTGGTAATACTTTGGAACAGAGTTCCTCATCTCTCTTATGCCTGGTAATACTTTGGAACAGAGTTCCTCATCTCTCTTATGCCTGGTAATACTTTGGAACAGAGTTCCTCATCTCTCTTATGCCTGGTAATACTTTGGAACAGAGTTCCTCATCTCTCTTATGCCTGGTAATACTTTGGAACAGAGTTCCTCATCTCTCTTATGCCTGGTAATACTTTGGAACAGAGTTCCTCATCTCTCTTATGCCTGGTAATACTTTGGAACAGAGTTCCTCATCTCTCTTATGCCTGGTAATACTTTGGAACAGAGTTCCTCATCTCTCTTATGCCTGGTAATACTTTGGAACAGAGTTCCTCATCTCTCTTATGCCTGGTAATACTTTGGAACAGAGTTCCTCATCTCTCTTATGCCTGGTAATACTTTGGAACAGAGTTCCTCATCTCTCTTATGCCTGGTAATACTTTGGAACAGAGTTCCTCATCTCTCTTATGCCTGGTAATACTTTGGAACAGAGTTCCTCATCTCTCTTATGCCTGGTAATACTTTGGAACAGAGTTCCTCATCTCTCTTATGCCTGGTAATACTTTGGAACAGAGTTCCTCATCTCTCTTATGCCTGGTAATACTTTGGAACAGAGTTCCTCATTTAAAGTCACTTGGAGCTGATTTGCTGGTGTTTTTGCAGTCTTTTATGTCCAACAATATTAAATAAATAAATTATCAGAAAACCACTCGCGAGCCAAATTGGGGGAATGTAGGCCAACCCTACACACCATAAATAAACTGTCAGTCAATTGTCTTACTGAGAAACGCATGTCTGTTGGCCCCCTGTCATATGGATACATTTAGAGTCATTTACATGTCTGTTATCGGAGCCATTTACATGTCTCTTGGCCAACCCTACAGAAGGACCAAATAAACTGGATATCATTGTCATTTACATGTCTGTTGGCCCCCTGCTGGATATCAGAGTCATTTACATGTCTGTGGGCCCCCTGCTGGATATCAGAGTCATTTACATGTCTGTTGGCCCCCCCTGCTGGATATCAGAGTCATTTACATGTCTGTTGGCCCCCCCTGCTGGATATCAGAGTCATTTACATGTCTGTTGGCCCCCCCTGCTGGATATCAGAGTCATTTACATGTCTGTTGGCCCCCCCTGCTGGATATCAGAGTCATTTACATGTCTGTTGGCCCCCCTGCTGGATATCAGAGTCATTTACATGTCTGTTGGCCCCCCTGCTGGATATCAGAGTCATTTACATGTCTGTTGGCCCCCCTGCTGGATATCAGAGTCATGTACATGGCTGTTGTAATGCCATTCCACAACCGCGTCGTGTCGCTGTCGTCATCATTCCAACAGAATGATACTGATCGCGTCGGCAGCCAGCAGTAAATCACAACATTGAATGGTGATGAGTGTAGCTAGCTGACTGTAAGTGATAACTGTAACGACAAGTTAATATCTTATCCTAGATTTGAATCATATAGCTACGATCATCACACTACTTTCCTCTGCACTTAATTGATTTTCACAGGTTGACATGCATTGACATGCATTATTGTGTAAACTATATCTAGAATTTGTCAAGTGATTTTAGCGGGCTAACTTAACAAGCTAACATGACTTGCTAACGAACCAAACCATGTGCCTGTGTGACTCACTGTCCAGCTATATTGTTTCAGACAACTTCAGGCCACTATTCAGTAGGCAAGCATCACCTACTTGATTAGCAATCATTAGCATACACCTGTGTGTGTGTGTGTGTGTTTTCCAAGACCATGCCCATGGTGTTCTTCAGAACTTGGACACGCTACCCAATCTTCATCTACAAGGATGATGAAGAGGATGGTAACCTGGAGATGGAGGAAAAGAAGAGAGAGGGGGGTTACCAGGTCCCAGAATCAGCTGGTGGTCTCTGAAGAAGAGGAGGAGGAGGAGGGGGTTACCAGTTCCCAGAATCAGCTGGTGGTCTCTGAAGAAGAAGGGGGGTTACCAGGTCCCAGAATCAGCGGTGGTCTCTGAAGAGGAGGAGGAGGAGGAGGAGGGGGGGGTTACCAGGTCCCAGAATCAGCTGGTGGTCTCTGAAGAAGAGGAGGGGGTTACCAGGTCCCAGAATCAGCTGGTGGTCTCTGAAGAGGAGGAGGAGGGGGTTACCATGTCCCAGAATCAGCTGGTGGTCTCTGAAGAAGAGGAGGAGGAGGGGGTTACCAGGTCCCAGAATCAGCTGGTGGTCTCTGAAGAAGAGGGGGGTTACCAGGTCCCAGAATGAGCTGGTGGTCTCTGAAGAAGAGGAGGAGGACTGGGAAGCAGAGATTAACAACAGCAAACTATGTTATGGTGAGGAAGTTACACACTTTCAGTTTTGTCATTTGGGATATGAAGGGAAGGGGGGGGGGGCGTTAAAAGCAGACATTGAATATCCCTTTAAGCATGGTGAAGTTATTCATTACACTTTGGATGGTGTATCAATGGCTGTGGTAGAAAACTAAGGATGGATCAACAACATTATAGTTACTCCACAATACTAACCTAAATGACAGAGTTTAATGGCTGAGATAGGAGAACACTGAGGATGGATCAACTACATTATAGTTACTCCTCAATACTAACCTAAATGACAGAGTGAAAAGAAGGAAGCCTGTACAGAATAAAAACATTCCAAAATGTGCATCCTGTTTGCAACAAGGCACTAAAGTAATACTGCCAAAAAAAATGGCAAATTGTATTGTTGTCCAGAATACTTCCATTATGTTTGGGGTAAATCCAACACATCACTGAGTACCACTCTTCATATTTCCCAGCACGGTGGCTGGCTGCATCGTCTTATCTGCAAGGACTAGGGAGCTTTTAGGATCAAAATAATGAGATTTAAAAAATAATATGATTGAATCTTTATTTAACTAGGCAAGTCAGTTAAGATCAAATTCTTATTTACAATGACGGCCTACCAGGGAATAGAGATAAGCATAGGAAAACTCCTAGAGGAAAACCTGGTTCAGTCTGTTTTCCACCAGACACTAAAACACAAGGCCAAACAGACAAGATGAATTCACCTTTCAGCAGGACAATAACCTAAAACACAAGGCCAAACAAACTGGGAGATACACTTTGGAGTTGTTTACCAAGATGATACTGAATGTTCCTGGCCTTTTTCAACTTAAATTGGCTTGAAAATCAATGGCAAAACAGGAAAATGGCTGTCTAGCAACTTGACAGAGCTTGAAGAAATGTTTTATAGAATAATGGGCACATATTGACCAATCCATTCTTCAAAACACCTTTAGCATCTCAGATTGATTGGTGTCTTGTACAAAACCCCCAGCATTATCCAACCTCCCCATGTTTTAATGTAGGGAGGGTTCATTATCCAACCTCCCCCATGTTTTATTGTAAGGAGGGTTCATTATCCAACCTCCCCATGTTTTAATGTAGGGAGGGTTCATTATCCAACCTCCCCCATGTTTTATTGTAAGGAGGGTTCATTATCCAACCTCCCCCATGTTTTATTGTAGGGAGGGTTCATTATCCAACCTCCCCATGTTTTATTGTAGGGAGGGTTCATTATCCAACCTCCCCATGTTTTATTGTAGGGAGGGTTCATTATCCAACCTCCCCATGTTTTATTGTAGGGAGGGTTCATTATCCAACCTCCCCATGTTTTATTGTAGGGAGGGTTCATTATCCAACCTCCCCATGTTTTAATGTAGGGAGGGTTCATTATCCAACCTCCCCCATGTTTTATTGTAAGGAGGGTTCATTATCCAACCTCCCCCATGTTTTATTGTAGGGAGGGTTCATTATCCAACCTCCCCCATGTTTTATTGTAAGGAGGGTTCATTATCCAACCTCCCCATGTTTTATTGTAGGGAGGGTTCATTATCCAACCTCCCCCATGTTTTATTGTAAGGAGGGTTCATTATCCAACCTCCCCCATGTTTTATTGTCGGGAGGGAAGCGTTCATTATCCAACCTCCCCCATGTTTTATTGTAGGGAGGGTTCATTATCCAACCTCCCCCATGTTTTATTGTTGGGAGGGAAGGGTTCATTATCCAACCTCCCCCATGTTTTATTGTAGGGAGGGTTCATTATCCAACCTCCCCCGTGTTTTATTGTAGGGAGGATTCATTATCCAACCTCCCCCATGTTTTATTGTAGGGAGGTTTCATGATCCAACCTCCCCCATGTTTTATTGTAGGGAGGTTTCATTATCCAACCTCCCCATGTTTTATTGTAGGGAGGGTTCATTATCCAACCTCCCCCATGTTTTATTGTAGGGAGGGTTCATTATCCAACCTCCCCATGTTTTATTGTAGGGAGGGTTCATTATCCAACCTCCCCATGTTTTATTGTAGGGAGGGTTCATTATCCAACCTCCCCATGTTTTATTGTAGGGAGGGTTCATTATCCAACCTCCCCATGTTTTATTGTAGGGAGGGATCATTATCCAACCTCCCCATGTTTTAATGTAGGGAGGGTTCATTATCCAACCTCCCCATGTTTTATTGTAGGGAGGGTTCATTATCCAACCTCCCCATGTTTTATTGTAGGGAGGGTTCATTATCCAACCTCCCCATGTTTTATTGTAGGGAGGGTTCATTATCCAACCTCCCCATGTTTTATTGTAGGGAGGGTTCATTATCCAACCTCCCCCATGTTTTATTGTCGGGAGGGTTCATTATCCAACCTCCCCCATGTTTTATTGTAGGGAGGGAAGCGTTCATTATCCAACCTCCCCCATGTTTTATTGTAGGGAGGGAAGCGTTCATTATCCAACCTCCCCCATGTTTTATTGTTGGGAGGGAAGGGTTCATTATCCAACCTCCCCCATGTTTTATTGTGGGGAGGGTTCATTATCCAAGGTAAGGATTCATTATCCAACCTCCCCCATGTTTTATTGTAGGGAGGGAAGGGTTCATTATCCAACCTCCCCATGTTTTATTGTTGGGAGGGAAGGGTTCATTATCCAACCTCCACATGTTTTATTATATGGAGGGAAGGGTTCATTATCCAACCTCCCCATGTTTTATTGTAGGGAGGGAAGGGTTCATTATCCAACCTCCCCCATGTTTTATTGTAGGGAGGGAAGGGTTCATTATCCAACCTCCCCATGTTTTATTGTAGGGGGGAAGGGTTCATTATCCAACCTCCCCATGTTTTATTGTAGGGAGGGAAGGGTTCATTATCCAATCTCCCCCATGTTTTATTGTAGGGAGGGAAGGGTTCATTATCCAACCTCCCCATGTTTTATTGTAGGGGGGGTTTATTATCCAACCTCCCCCATGTTTTATTGTTGGGAGGGTTCATTATCCAACCTCCCCCATGTTTTATTGTTGGGAGGGTTCATTATCCAACCTCCCCCATGTTTTATTGTTGGGAGGGATCATTATTCAACCCCCCCATGTTTTATTGTAGGGAGGGAAGGGCTCATTATCCAACCTCCCCCATGTTTTATTGTAGGGAGGGAAGGGTTCATTATCCAACCTCCCCCATGTTTTATTGTAGGGAGGGAAGGGTTCATTATCCAACCTCCCCATGTTTTATTGTAGGGAGGGTTGATTATCCAACCTCCCCATGTTTTATTGTAGGGAGGGTTCATTATCCAACCTCCCCCATTTTTATTGTAGGGAGGGTTCATTATCCAACCTCCCCATGTTTTATTGTAGGGAGGGAAGGGTTCATTATCCAACCTCCCCATGTTTTATTGTAGGGAGGGAAGGGTTCATTATCCAACCTCCCCATGTTTTATTGTAGGGAGGTTTCATTATCCAATCTCCCCATGTTTTATTGTAGGGAGGTTTCATTATCCAACCCCCATGTTTGATTGTAGGGAGGGTTCATTATCCAACCTCCCCCATGTTTTATTGTAGGGAGGGAAGGGTTCATTATCCAACCTCCCCATGTTTTATTGTAGGGAGGGTTGATTATCCAACCTCCCCATGTTTTATTGTAGGGAGGGTTCATTATCCAACCTCCCCATGTTTTATTGTAGGGAGGGTTCATTATCCAACCTCCCCCATGTTTGATTGTAGGGAGGGTTCATTATCCAACCTCCCCATGTTTGATTGTAGGGAGGGTTCATTATCCAACCTCCTCCATGTTTGATTGTAGGGAGGGTTCATTATCCAACCTCCCCCATGTTTGATTGTAGGGAGGGTTCATTATCCAACCTGTTTGAAGGGAGCAGCTGATGTAATAGTTGTTCTAGAATGTGCTAAGTAGGGGTCTGTTTGAAGGGAACGACTGATGTAATAGTTCTTTTCTAGAATGTGTTAAGTAGGGGTCTGTTTGAAGGGAACAGCTGATGTAATAGTTCTGTTCTAGAATGTGTTAAGTAGGGGTCTGTTTGAAGGGAACAGCTGATGTAATAGTTCTGTTCTAGAATGTGTTAAGTAGGGGTCTGTTTGAAGGGAACAGCTGATGTAATAGTTCTGTTCTAGAATGTGTTAAGTAGGGTCTGTTTGAAGGGAAGGGCAATAGTTCTGTTCTAGAATGTGTTAAGTAGCTGATGTAATAGTTCTGTTCTAGAATGTGCTAAGTAGGGGTCTGTTTGAAGGGAACGACCGATGCAATAGTTCTGTTCTAGAATGTGCTAAGTAGGGGGTCTGTTTGAAGGGGTCTGATGGAAGGGAACAGCTGATGTAATAGTTCTGTTCTAGAATGTGCTAAGTAGGGGTCTGTTTGAAGGGAACAGCTGATGTAATAGTTCTGTTCTAGAATGTGCTAAGTAGGGGTCTGTTTGAAGGGAACGCTGATGTAATAGTTCTGTTTCTGTAGGGTCTGTTTGAAGAACGGCTGATGTAATAGTTCTGTTCTAGAATGTGTAGGGGTCTGTTTGAAGGGAACAGCTGATGTAATAGTTCTGTTCTAGAATGTGTTAAGTAGGGGTCTGTTTGAAGGGAACAGCTGATGTAATAGTTCTGTTCTAGAATGTGCTAAGTAGGGGTCTGTTTGAAGGGAACAGCTGATGTAATAGTTCTGTTCTAGAATGTGCTAAGTAGGGGTCTGTTTGAAGGGAACAGCTGATGGTGGTTATTTGATGAGGTATAACACGATACCAGTTGTTGTTGTTGTTGTTTGATCTCAGGTGCTTTATGAAGCATGTTTGTTGTGTTTGGATGGATTTGAAAGATGCTTCCTGTATTCTAGATGTTGTTTGTGTATCGGTAAGGCCCTCTGCTACACGAGGAGCTGATGGGAAGACATTAAGTAGAGAATGGACCAGCATGCACCATGTCTAATATATTGATAGTATCTAGGGGTGGGGTTTATGCTTAAACAATCAAGACATCTGTTTTTTTATGTAAATGTTTTTTGATTCTATAATTTGTTCTTTGTTCTTTCTGAACATACTTTCTGATATCTGCCTAAGAAACGTTTGATTTGTGTAATTATTTTCCCTATAGATCGGAAATGTTAAATTACCAGTAGTATCCACCAGGGGGTGTCAGTGGTCTTCCTCCTCACCAGGCTGTATGGCCTGGATCATTACTGAACCAGAAGTCAGGTCTCCGTTCATTCAAAAAGCAATACAACCTTCAACCATGTTGTTTTCAAATACTGCTGTTATACAGTGAGTCTATTATAGCCAGCGTGTGTAGTTGTGTTATTCACAGTCAGATTTATACACCATAAAATACACACTGTGTGTCATGTGTTTATAACAGGGTGTGTGTCCACGCACCAGCATCATTCCCTGCATTGCTCTGATAAGCACACACACAACAGGAATAATCACTTTATTCAGAGGAATAAATCACATAGTCTAGTTCATCACAGCTGTCTAGGTACAGTACATATCTTAACTGTGTCCCCTATATCAGCCTGTCCAGGTCTGATGAGGTGTCCCCTATATCAGCCTGTCCAGGTCTGATGAGGTGTCCCCTATATCAGTGTCCAGGTCTGATGAGGTGTGTCCCCTATATCAGCCTGTGTCCAGGTCTGATGAGGTGTGTCCCCTATATCAGCCTGTGTCCAGGTCTGATGAGGTGTGTCCCCTATATCAGCCTGTGTCCAGGTCTGATGAGGTGTCCCCTATATCAGCCTGTGTCCAGGTCTGATGAGGTGTCCCCTATATCAGCCTGTCCAGGTCTGATGAGGTGTCCCCTATATCAGCCTGTGTTCAGGTCTGATGAGGTGTCCCCTATATCAGCCTGTCCAGGTCTGATGAGGTGTGTCCCCTATATCAGCCTGTGTCCAGGTCTGATGAGGTGTCCCCTATATCAGCCTGTGTCCAGGTCTGATGAGGTGTCCCCTATATCAGCCTGTCCAGGTCTGATGAGGTGTGTCCCCTATATCAGCCTGTGTTCAGGTCTGATGAGGTGTCCCCTATATCAGCCTGTCCAGGTCTGATGAGGTGTCCCCTATATCAGCCTGTGTCCAGGTCTGATGAGGTGTCCCCTATATCAGCCTGTGTTCAGGTCTGATGAGGTGTCCCCTATATCAGCCTGTGTCCAGGTCTGATGAGGTGTCCCCTATATCAGCCTGTGTCCAGGTCTGATGAGGTGTCCCTATATCAGCCTGTGTCCAGGTCTGATGAGGTGTCCCCTATATCAGCCTGTGTCCAGGTCTGATGAGGTGTCCCCTATATCAGCCTGTGTCCAGGTCTGATGAGGTGTCCCCTATATCAGCCTGTGTCCAGGTCTGATGAGGTGTGTCCCCTATATCAGCCTGTCCAGGTCTGATGAGGTGTCCCCTATATCAGCCTGTGTCCAGGTCTGATGAGGTGTGTCCCCTATATCAGCCTGTCCAGGTCTGATGAGGTGTCCCCTATATCAGCCTGTGTCCAGGTCTGATGAGGTGTGTCCCCTATATCAGCCTGTCCAGGTCTGATGAGGTGTGTCCCCTATATCAGCCTGTGTCCAGGTCTGATGAGGTGTCCCCTATATCAGCCTGTGTCCAGGTCTGATGAGGTGTCCCCTATATCAGCCTGTGTTCAGGTCTGATGAGGTATGTCCCCTATATCAGCCTGTCCAGGTCTGATGAGGTATGTCCCCTATATCAGCCTGTCCAGGTCTGATGAGGTATGTCCCCTATATCAGCCTGTGTCCAGGTCTGATGAGGTGTGTCCCCTATATCAGCCTGTGTCCAGGTCTGATGAGGTGTGTCCCCTATATCAGCCTGTGTCCAGGTCTGATGAGGTGTCCCCTATATCAGCCTGTGTCCAGGTCTGATGAGGTGTCCCCTATATCAGCCTGTGTTCAGGTCTGATGAGGTGTCCCCTATATCAGCCTGTGTTCAGGTCTGATGAGGTGTCCCCTATATCAGCCTGTGTCCAGGTCTGATGAGGTGTGTCCCCTCTGGTATTTTATGATAGGCTTGGGACTGGTTGTTATGGGGTCGGGATTTGTTGTTATGGGGTTAGGACTGGTTGTTATTGGGTCGGGATTTGTTGTTATGGGGTTAGGACTGGTTGTTATGGGGTCGGGATTTGTTGTTATGGGGTTAGGACTGGTTGTTATGGGGTCGGGATTTGTTGTTATGGGGTTAGGACTGGTTGTTATGGGGTCGGGATTTGTTGTTATGGGGTTAGGACTGGTTGTTATGGGGTCGGGATTTGTTGTTATGGGGTTAGGACTGGTTGTTATGGGGTCGGGATTTGTTGTTATGGGGTTAGGACTGGTTGTTATGGGGTCGGGATTTGTTGTTATGGGGTTAGGACTGGTTGTTATGGGGTTAGGACTGGTTGTTATTGGGTTAGGACTGGTTGTTATTGGGTCGGGATTTGTTGTTATGGGGTTAGGACTGGTTGTTATGGGGTCGGGATTTGTTGTTATGGGGTTAGGACTGGTTGTTATGGGGTTAGGACTGGTTGTTATTGGGTCGGGATTTGTTGTTATGGGGTTAGGACTGGTTGTTATGGGGTCGGGATTTGTTGTTATGGGGTTAGGACTGGTTGTTATGGGGTTAGGACTGGTTGTTATGGGGTTGGGACTGGTTGTTATGGGGTTGGGACTGGTTGTTATGGGTTGGGACTGGTTGTTATGGGGTTAGGACTGGTTGTTATGGGGTTAGGACTGGTTGTTATTGGGTCGGGATTTGTTGTTATGGGGTTAGGACTGGTTATGGGGTTAGGACTGGTTGTTATTGGGTCGGGATTTGTTGTTATGGGGCTTTAGGAATGGTTTTATTTATTATTATTTTTTCACCTTTATTTAACCAGGAAGTGGAGAACAAGTTACAACTGCGACCTGGCCAAGATAAGCAATGCAGTGCGACACAAACAACAACAACAGAGTTACACATGGAATAAACAAGTATACAGTCAATAACACAATAGAAAAAGTCTATATACAGTGTGCAAATGGTGTGAGGAGGTAAGGCAATAAATAGGCCACAGTAGCGAAGTAATTACAATATAGCAACTTAACACTGGAGTGATAGATGAGCAGATGATGATGTGCAAGTAGAGATCATGATTTGCAAAAGAGCAGAAAGCAAATAAAAACAATATGGGGATGAGGTAGGTAGATTGGGTGGGCTGTTTATGGGTTTGGGACTGGTTGTTATGGGTTAGGACTGGTCGTTATGGGTTAGGACTGGTTGTTATGGGGTTGGGACTGGATATGGGGTTGGGACTGGTTGTTATGGGGTTTTGACTCGTTGTTATGGTAGGACTGGTTGTTATGGGGTTAGGACTGGTTGTTATGGGGTTAGGACTGGTTGTTATGAGGTTAGGACTGGTTGTTATGGGTTTGGGACTGGTTGTTATGGGTTAGGACTGGTTGTTATGGGTTATGACTGGTTGTTATGGGGTTGGGACTGGTTGTTATGGGGTTGGGACTGGTTGTTATGGGGTTGGGACTGGTTGTTATGGGGGGTTGTTATTGGGTTAGGACTGGTTGTTATTAGGTCGGGATTTGTTGTTATGGGGTTAGGACTGGTTGTTATGGGGGTTAGGACTGGTTGTTATGGGGTTGGGACTGGTTGTTATGGGGTTAGGACTGGTTGGGGGTTGTTGTTATGGGGCTTTAGGAATGGTTTTATTTATTGATTTTTTCACCTTTATTTAACCAGGAAGTGGAGAACAAGTTACCACTGAGCTACCTGGCCAAGATAAGCAATGTGCAGGGACTAAATGAGCAACCAGAGTTATCCATGGAATTTAGTCAATAACACAATAGAAAAAGTCTATATACAGTTGCAAATGGTGTGAGGAGGTAAGGCAATAAATAGGCTACCTGGTATCAATATAGTGACTTAACACTGGAGTGAAATGAGCAGATGATGATGTGTATGAGATCATGATTTGCAAAAGAGGAAACAAATAAAAACAATATGGGTCAGGTAGGTAGATTGGGTGGGCTGTTTATGGGTTTGGGACTGGTTGTTATGGGTTAGGACTGGTCGTTATGGGTTAGGACTGGTTGTTACCCAGTTGGGACTGGACATGGGGTTGGGACTGGTTGTCACTGGGTTTGGGACTGGTTGTTAGTTAGGACACACCCTGGTCATGGGGTTGGGACTGGTTGTTATGGGGTTAGGACAGGACTGGTTGTTATGGGGTGGGACTGGTTGTTATGGGGTTAGGACTGGTTGTTATGGGGTTAGAGGACTGGTTGTTATGGGGTTGGGACTGGTTGTTATGGGGTTAGGACTGGTTGTTATGGGGTTTGACTGGTTGTTAGTAACTGATGGTTACAGGACTGGTTTACTGTCCTATCCCCAGCTAAATGACACCCTGGTTCCTTGTCCTACTCCATAACCTGGTATCCTTGTGGTTTAGCAGGGACTAAATGAGCTACCTGGTATCCTTGTGATTTAGCAGGGACAGTAACATGGGCACCCTTGGTTACAGGTAAATAGCTACACATGTTGTGGTTATATTTTGTTCAGTCACCTGGTTGCTGTCCTACTCCAGTAACACACCCTGGTACCGTCCTACTCCAGTAACACACCGCCTGGTCACTGTCCTACTCCAGTAACACACCCTGGTCACTGTCTACTCCAGTAACACACCTGGTCACTGTCCTACCCAGTAACACACCCTGGTTACTGTCCTACTCCAGTAACACACCTGGTTACTGTCCTACTCAGTAACACACCCTGGTTACTGTCCTACCCAGTAACACACCCTGGTTACTGTCCTACTCCAGTAACACACCCCTGGTTACTGTCCTACTCCAGTAACACACCCTGGTTACTGTCCTACTCCAGTAACACACCCCTGGTTACCGTCCTACCCAGTAACACCTGGTTACTGTCCTACTCAGTAACACACCCTGGTTACCGTCCTACTCAGTAACACACCCTGGTTACTGTCCTCTCAGTAACACACCCCTGGTTACTGTCCTACTCAGCAACACACCCTGGTTACTGTCCTACTCCAGTAACACACCCCTGGTTACTGTCCTACTCCAGTAACACACCCCTGGTTACTGTCCTACTCCAGTAACACACCCCTGGTTACTGTCCTACTCTATTAACACCCCTGGTTACTGTCCTACTCCAGTAACACACCCTGGTTACCGTCCTACTCCAATAACACCCCTGGTTACTGTCCTACTCCAATAACACCCCCTGGTTACTGTCCTACTCCAGTAACACCCCTGGTTACTGCCGTACTCAGTAACACCCCTGGTTACTGTCCTACTCAGTAACACACCCTGGTTACTGTCCTACTCCAGTAAGCACACCCTGGTTACTGTCCTACCCAGTAACACCCCTCGGTTACTGTCCTACTCCAGTAACACCCCTGGTTACTGTCCTACTCAGTAACACACTGGTTACTGTCCTACCCAGTAACACACCCCTGGTTTACTGTCCTACTCCAGTAAGCACCCCTGGTTACTGTCCTACTCAGTAACACACCCTGGTTACTGTCCTACTCCAGTAACACACCCCTGGTTACTGTCCTACTCCAGTAACACACCCCTGGTTACTGTCCTACTCCAGTAACACACCCTGGTTACTGTCCTACTCCAGTAACACCCCTGGTTACTGTCCTACTCCCAGTAACACCCTGGTTACTGTCCTCATCTTCCAGTTAACACAACCCCTGGTTACTGTCCTACTCCAGTAACCAACCCTGGTTACTGTCCTACTCCAGTAACACACCCTGGTTACTGTCCTACCCAGTAACACAACCTGGTTACTGTCCTACTTCCAGTAACACAGCCCTGGTTACTGTCCTACTCCAGTAACACCCTGGTTACTGTCCTACTCCAGTAACACCCTGGTTACTGTCTTACTCCAGTAACACCCCTGGTTGCTGTCCTACTCCAGTAACACACCCTGGTTACTGTCCTACTCCAGTAACACCCTGGTTACTGTCTCTACTTCCAGTAACACCCCTGGTTACTGTCCTACTCCAGTAAACACCCTGGTTACTGTCCTACTCAATGTACACCCCTGGTTACACACACAATGCCATTTAGCAGACTGCTTACTCCAAACTCACTTACACACCCCCTGGATGTGCATACTCCAGTAACACCCCTGGTTACTGTCCTACTCAGTAACTTACACCCCTGGTTTACTGTCCTACTCCAGTAACACACCCCTGGTTACTGTCCTACTCCAGTAACACACCCTGGTTACTGTCCTACTCCAGTAACACCCCTGGTTACTGTCCTACTCCAGTAACACACCCCTGGTTACTGTCCTACTCAATAACACACCCCTGGTTACTGTCCTACTCCAGTAACACCCCCTGGTTACTGTCCTACTCCAGTAACAC
>NW_025749906.1:0-21887 GCF_021184085.1 Oncorhynchus gorbuscha | reverse complement strand
ATTGTAGTTATAGTTAGATCATTATAGTTATAGTTAGTTCATTATAGTTATGGTTAGTTATAGTTATGGTTAGTTCATTATAGTTATTGTTAGATCATTATAGTTATAGTTAGTTCATTATAGTTATAGTTATAGTTATGGTTAGTTCATTATAGTTATATTTACATTACATTTAAGTCATTTAGCAGACGCTCTTATCCAGAGCGACTTACAAATTGGTGCATTCACCTTATGACATCGAGTGGAACAGTCACTTTACAATAGTGCATCTAAATCTTAAAGGGGGGGGTGAGAGGGATTACTTATCCTATCCTAGGTATTCCTTAAAGAGGTGGGGTTTCAGGTGTCTCCGGAAGGTGGTGATTGACTCCGCTGTCCTGGCGTCGTGAGGGAGTTTGTTCCACCATTGGGGGCCAGAGCAGCGAACAGTTTTGACTGGGCTGAGCGGGAGCTGTACTTCCTCAGTGGTAGGGAGGCGAGCAGGCCAGAGGTGGATGAACGCAGTGCCCTTGTTTGGGTGTAGGGCCTGATCAGAGCCTGGAGGTACTGAGGTGCCGTTCCCCCACAGCTCCGTAGGCAAGCACCATGGTCTTGTAGCGGATGCGAGCTTCAACTGGAAGCCAGTGGAGAGAACGGAGGAGCGGGGTGACGTGGAGAGAACTTGGGAAGGTTGAACACCAGACGGGCTGCGGCGTTCTGGATGAGTTGAAGGGGTTTAATGGCACAGGCAGGGAGCCCAGCCAACAGCGAGTTGCAGTAATCCAGACGGGAGATGACAAGTGCCTGGATTAGGACCTGCGCCGCTTCCTGTGTGAGGCAGGGTCGTACTCTGCGGATGTTGTAGAGCATGAACCTACAGGAACGGGCCACCGCCTTGATGTTGGTTGAGAACGACAGGGTGTTGTCCAGGATCACGCCAAGGTTCTTAGCGCTCTGGGAGGAGGACACAATGGAGTTGTCAACCGTGATGGCGAGATCATGGAACGGGCAGTCCTTCCCCGGGAGGAAGAGCAGCTCCGTCTTGCCGAGGTTCAGCTTGAGGTGGTGATCCGTCATCCACACTGATATGTCTGCCAGACATGCAGAGATGCGATTCGCCACCTGGTCATCAGAAGGGGGAAAGGAGAAGATTAATTGTGTGTCGTCTGCATAGCAATGATAAGAGAGACCATGTGAGGTTATGACAGAGCCAAGTGACTTGGTGTATAGCGAGAATAGGAGAGGGCCTAGAACAGAGCCCTGGGGGACAGATCATTATAGTTATAGTTAGTTCATTGTAGTTATAGTTAGTTATAGTTATGGTTAGTTCATTATAGTTATAGTTAGTTATAGTTATGGTTAGTTCATGATAGTTATAGTTAGTTATAGTTATGGTTAGTTCATTATAGTTATAGTTAGATCATTATAGTTATAGTTAGTTCATTATAGTTATAGTTAGATCATTATAGTTATAGTTAGTTCATTATAGTTATAGTTAGTTATAGTTATGGTTAGTTCATTATAGTTATAGTTAGATCCTTATAGTTATAGTTAGTTCATTATAGTTATAGTTAGTTATAGTTATGGTTAGTTCATTACAGTTATAGTTAGATCATTATAGTTATGGTTAGTTCATTATAGTTATAGTTAGATCATTATAGTTATAGTTAGTTCGTTATAGTTATGGTTAGTTATAGTTATGGTTAGTTCATTATAGTTATAGGTAGATCATTATAGTTATAGTTATTCATTATAGTAATAGTTAGTTATAGTTATGGTTAGTTCATCATAGTTATAGTTAGATCATTATAGTTATAGTTAGTTCATTATAGTTATGGTTAGTTATAGTTATGGTTAGTTCATTATAGTTATGGTTAGATCATTATAGTTATAGTTAGTTATAGTTATGGTTAGTTCATTATAGTTATAGTTAGTTCATTAAAGTTATGGTGAGATCATTATAGTTATAGTTAGTTCATTGTAGTTATAGTTAGTTATGGTTATGGTTAGTTCATTATAGTTATAGTTAGTTATAGTTATGGTTAGTTCATGATAGTTATAGTTAGATCATTATAGTTATAGTTAGTTCATTATAGTTATGGTTAGATCATTATAGTTATAGTTAGTTCATTATAGTTATAGTTAGTTATAGTTATGGTTAGTTCATTATAGTTATAGTTAGATCATTATAGTTATGGTTAGTTCATTATAGTTATAGTTAGTTATAGTTATGGTTAGTTCATTATAGTTATAGTTAGATCCTTATAGTTATAGTTAGTTCATTATAGTTATAGTTAGATCATTATAGTTATAGTTAGTTCATTATAGTTATGGTTAGCTATAGTTATGGTTAGTTCATTATAGTTATAGTTAGATCATTATAGTTATAGTTAGTTCATTATAGTTATAGTTAGTTCATTATAGTTATAGTTAGTTATAGTTATGGTCAGTTCATTATAGTTATAGTTAGTTCATTATAGTTATAGTTAGATCATTATAGTTATGGTTAGTTCATTATAGTTATAGTTAGATCATTATAGTTATAATTAGTTCATTATAGTTATGGTTAGTTATAGTTATGGTTAGTTCATTATAGTTATGGTAAGATCATTATAGTTATAGTTAGTTATAGTTATGGTTAGTTCATTATAGTTATAGTTAGATCATTATAGTTATGGTTAGTTCATTGTAGTTATAGTTAGATCATTATAGTTATAGTTAGTTCATTATAGTTATGGTTAGTTATAGTTATGGTTAGTTCATTATAGTTATTGTTAGATCATTATAGTTATAGTTAGTTCATTATAGTTATAGTTATAGTTATGGTTAGTTCATTATAGTTATATTTACATTACATTTAAGTCATTTAGCAGACGCTCTTATCCAGAGCGACTTACAAATTGGTGCATTCACCTTATGACATCGAGTGGAACAGTCACTTTACAATAGTGCATCTAAATCTTAAAGGGGGGTGGGGAGGGATTACTTATCCTATCCTAGGTATTCCTTAAAGAGGTGGGGTTTCAGGTGTCTCCGGAAGGTGGTGATTGACTCCGCTGTCCTGGCGTCGTGAGGGAGTTTGTTCCACCATTGGGGGGCCAGAGCAGCGAACAGTTTTGACTGGGCTGAGCGGGAGCTGTACTTCCTCAGTGGTAGGGAGGCGAGCAGGCCAGAGGTGGATGAACGCAGTGCCCTTGTTTGGGTGTAGGGCCTGATCAGAGCCTGGAGGTACTGAGGTGCCGTTCCCCTCACAGCTCCGTAGGCAAGCACCATGGTCTTGTAGCGGATGCGAGCTTCAACTGGAAGCCAGTGGAGAGAACGGAGGAGCGGGGTGACGTGAGAGAACTTGGGAAGGTTGAACACCAGACGGGCTGCGGCGTTCTGGATGAGTTGAAGGGGTTTAATGGCACAGGCAGGGGAGCCCAGCCAACAGCGAGTTGCAATAATCCAGACGGGAGATGACAAGTGCCTGGATTAGGACCTGCGCCGCTTCCTGTGTGAGGCAGGGCCGTACTCTGCGGATGTTGTAGAGCATGAACCTACAGGAACGGGCCACCGCCTTGGATGTTGGTTGAGAAACGACAGGGTGTTGTCCAGGATCACGCCAAGGTTCTTAGCGCTCTGGGAGGAGGACACAATGGAGTTGTCAACCGTGATGGCGAGATCATGGAACGGGCAGTCCTTCCCGGGAGGAAGAGCAGCTCCGTCTTGCCGAGGTTCAGCTTGAGGTGGTGATCCGTCATCCACACTGATATGTCTGCCAGACATGCAGAGATGCGGTCGCCACCTGGTCATCAGAAGGGGGAAAGGAGAAGATTAATTGTGTGTCGTCTGCATAGCAATGATAAGAGAGACCATGTGAGGTTATGACAGAGCCAAGTGACTTGGTGTATAGCGAGAATAGGAGAGGGCCTAGAACAGAGCCCTGGGGGACAGATCATTATAGTTATAGTTAGTTCATTGTAGTTATAGTTAGTTATAGTTATGGTTAGTTCATTATAGTTATAGTTAGTTATAGTTATGGTTAGTTCATGATAGTTATAGTTAGTTATAGTTATGGTTAGTTCATTATAGTTATAGTTAGATCATTATAGTTATAGTTAGTTCATTATAGTTATAGTTAGATCATTATAGTTATAGTTAGTTCATTATAGTTATAGTTAGTTATAGTTATGGTTAGTTCATTACAGTTATAGTTAGATCATTATAGTTATGGTTAGTTCATTATAGTTATAGTTAGATCATTATAGTTATAGTTAGTTCATTATAGTAATAGTTAGTTATAGTTATGGTTAGTTCATCATAGTTATAGTTAGATCATTATAGTTATAGTTAGTTCATTATAGTTATGGTTAGTTATAGTTATGGTTAGTTCATTATAGTTATGGTTAGATCATTATAGTTATAGTTAGTTATAGTTATGGTTAGTTCATTATAGTTATAGTTAGTTCATTAAAGTTATGGTGAGATCATTATAGTTATAGTTAGTTCATTGTAGTTATAGTTAGTTATGGTTATGGTTAGTTCATTATAGTTATAGTTAGTTATAGTTATGGTTAGTTCATGATAGTTATAGTTAGATCATTATAGTTATAGTTAGTTCATTATAGTTATGGTTAGATCATTATAGTTATAGTTAGTTCATTATAGTTATAGTTAGTTATAGTTATGGTTAGTTCATTATAGTTATAGTTAGATCATTATAGTTATGGTTAGTTCATTATAGTTATAGTTAGTTATAGTTATGGTTAGTTCATTATAGTTATATCATTATAGTTAAAGTTAGTTCATTATAGTTATGGTTAGTTCATTATAGTTATGGTTAGATCATTATAGTTATAGTTAGTTCATTATAGTTATAGTTAGTTATAGTTATGGTTAGTTCATTATAGTTATAGTTATGTCATTATAGTTATAGTTAGTTCATTATAGTTATAGTTAGATCATTATAGTTATAGTTAGTTATAGTTATGGTTAGTTCATTATAGTTATAGTTAGATCATTATAGTTAAAGTTAGTTCATTATAGTTATGGTTAGTTCATTATAGTTATGGTTAGTTATAGTTAGTTCATTATAATTATGGTTAGTTCATTATAGTTATGGTTAGTTCATTATAGTTATGGTTAGTTCATAGTAGTTATGGTTAGTTATAGTTAGTTCATTATCGTTATGGTTAGTTCATTATAGTTATGGTAGTTATAGTTAGTTCATTATAGTTATGGTTAGTTATGGTTAGTTCATTATAGTTACTGCTAGTTCATTATAGTTATGGTTAGTTCATTATAGTTATAGTTAGTTCATTATAGTTATAGTTAGTTCATTATAGTTATAGTTAGTTATAGTTATGGTTAGTTCATTATAGTTATTGTTAGATCATTATAGTTATAGTTAGTTCATTATAGTTATAGTTAGTTATAGTTATGGTTAGTTCATTATAGTTATAGTTAGATCCTTATAGTTATAGTTAGTTCATTATAGTTATAGTTAGATCAGTATAGTTATAGTTAGTTCATTATAGTTATGGTTAGCTATAGTTATGGTTAGTTCATTATAGTTATAGTTAGATCATTATAGTTATAGTTAGTTCATTATAGTTATAGTTAGTTCATTATAGTTATAGTTAGGTATAGTTATGGTCAGTTCATTATAGTTATAGTTAGTTCATTATAGTTATAGTTAGATCATTATAGTTATGGTTAGTTCATTATAGTTATAGTTAGATCATTATAGTTATAATTAGTTCATTATAGTTATGGTTAGTTATAGTTATGGTTAGTTCATTATAGTTATAGTTAGTTATAGTTATGGTTAGTTCATTATAGTTATAGTTAGATCATTATAGTTAAAGTTAGTTCATTATAGTTATGGTTAGTTCATTATAGTTATGGTTAGATCATTATAGTTATAGTTAGTTCATTATAGTTATAGTTAGTTATAGTTATGGTTAGTTCATTATAGTTATAGTTATGTCATTATAGTTATAGTTAGTTCATTATAGTTATAGTTAGATCATTATAGTTATAGTTAGTTATAGTTATGGTTAGTTCATTATAGTTATAGTTAGTTATAGTTATGGTTAGTTCATTATAGTTATAGTTAGTTATAGTTATAGTTAGTTCATTATAGTTATAGTTAGATCATTATAGTTATGGTTAGATCATTATAGTTATAGTTAGATCATTATAGTTATGGTTATTTCATTATAGTTATAGTTAGTTCATTATAGGTATAGTGTAACGTCGTTCTTCGTTTGTTGAAAGAGAGTCGGATCAAAAATGCAGAGTGGTGGTTACTCATGTCTTTAATGAAAAAGCGATACATGAAATAATTATACAAATACAAAACAACAAACGGAACGTGAAACCTATTACAGCCTATCTGGTATAACTACACAGAGACAGGAACAATCACCCACGAAATACACAATGAAACCCAGGCTACCGAAATACGGTTCCCTATCAGAGACAACAAGAATCACCTGACTCTGATTGAGAACCGCCTCAGGCAGCTAAGCCTACACTAGACCACAATCCCAATGCCTACAAAAACCCCAATACGACAATACAATAAACCCATGTCACACCCTGGCCTGAACAAATATATAACGAAAACACAAAAATACAATGACCCAGGCGTGACAGAACCCCCCTAAGGTGCGGACTCCCGGACGCACCTCACAACCATAGGGAGGGTCCGGTGGGCGTCTGTCCATGGTGGCGGTTCCGGCTCGGGACGTGGACCCCACTCCATTAATGTCATAGTTCCTCCCCTTCGTCCTGGGATAATCCACCCTCGCCGCCGACCATGTCCTAATAGTCCTTACCCAGAACCCCACTGGACTGAGGGGCAGCTCGGGAATGAGGGGCAGCTCGGGACTGAGGGGAAGCTCGGGACTGAGGGGAAGCTCGGGACTGAGGGGAAGCTCGGGACTGAGGGGCAGCTCGGGACTGAGGGGCAGCTCGGGACTGAGAGGAAGCCCAGTACTGAGAGGAAGCCCAGTACTGAGATGAAGCTCAGGCAGGTAGTAGGCTCTGGTAGATGCTGGCTGGCTGGCGGATCTGGAAGATTCTGGTTGACTGGCAGATCTGGAAGAGACTGGTTGTCTGGCAGATCTGGAAGAGACTGGTTGACTGGCAGATCTGGAAGAGACTGGTTGACTGGCAGATCTGGAAGAATCTGGTTGACTGGCAGATCTAGAAGATCATGGCTGACTGGCGGATCTAGCTGCTCTATGCAGACTGACAGCTCTGTCTCCTCACTAGTTTCATTAGGTAATATATCTGTCTCCTTCACTAGTTTCATTAGGTAATATATCTGTCTCCCTCACAAGTTTCATTAGGTAATATATCTGTCTCCTTCACTAGTTTCATTAGGTAATGGGTCAGTCTCCTTATTCACTAGTTTCATTAGGTAATGGGTCAGTCTCCCTTATTCACTAGTTTCATTAGGTAATATATCTGTCTCCCTCACTAATTTCATTAGGTAATGTATCTGTCTCCTTCACTAGTTTCATTAGATAATGGGTCAGTCTCCCCTTATTCACTAGTTTCATTAGGTAATATATCTGTCTCCTCACTAGTTTCATTATGTAATATATCTGTCTCCCTCACTAGTTTCATTAGGTAATGGGTCAGTCTCCTTATTCACTAGTTTCATTAGGTAATGAGTCATGTGGTGGGGTTGAAGGGTTAATTTAGCTCTGCTCTGCACTGATCTATAATGGTGGTTAGTGGGGTGGATGGGGCATGGGTAGGATCTATAATGCAGGTTAGTGGGGTGGATGGGGCATGTGTAGGATCTATAATGGTGGTTAGTGGGGTAGATGGGGCATGTGGTAGGATCTATAATGGTGGTTAGTCGGGTGGATGGGTAATGTGGTAGGATCTATAATGGTGGTTAGTGGGGTGGATGGGGCATGTGGTAGGATCTATAATGGTGGTTAGTGGGGTAGATGGGGCATGTGGTAGGATCTATAATGGTGGTTAGTGGGTGGATGGGTAATGTGGTAGGATCTATAATGGTGGTTAGTGGGGTAGATGGGGCATGTGGTAGGATCTATAATGGTGGTTAGTCGGGTGGATGGGGAAATGGTAGGATCTATAATGGTGGTTAGTGGGGGTAGATGGGGAATGTGGTAGGATCTATAATGGTGGTTAGTCGGGTGGATGGGGAATGTGGTAGGATCTATAATGGTGGTTAGTCGGGTGGATGGGGAATGTGGTAGGATCTATAATGGTGGTTAGTGGGGTGGATGGGGAATGTGGTAGGATCTATAATTGTTGTTAGTGGGGGTGGATGTGGAATGTGGTAGGATCTGTAATGGTAGTTAGTGGGGTAGATGGGTAATGTGGTAAGAGCTGTAATGGTGGTTAGTCGGGTAGATGGGTAATGTGGTAAGAGCTGTAATTGTTGTTAGTGGGGTAGATGGGTAATGTGGTAAGAGGTGTAATTGTTGTTAGTGGGGTGGATGGGGAATGGTAGGATCTGTAATGGTAGTTAGTGGGGTAGATGGGTAATGTGGTAAGAGCTGTAATGGTGGTTAGTCGGGTAGATGGGTAATGTGGTAAGAGCTGTAATGGTAGTTAGTGGGTTATACCTTTGAGCATGTTGAAGTAATTAATCACACTTTGTTTCCATACACAGAGTCACTACAAAGATACAGGCGTCCTTCCTAACTCAGTTGCCAAAGAGGAAGAAAACTGGTCAGGGATTTCACCATGAGGCCAATGGTGACTTTAAAACAGTTACAGAGTTTAATGGCTGTGAGATGACACAACTGAGGATGGATCAACAACATTGTAGTTACTCCACAACACTAACCTAAATGACAGTGTGAAAAGAAGGAAGCCTGTACAGAATTCAAACATGACAAAAACATTCATCCTGTTTGCAACAAGCTACCAAAAGTAATAATGTAAAAATAATGTGGCAAAAAAGAAGTTTTTATGTCCTGAATATAAAAGCACGATGTTGGTGGCAAATCTCACACAACGAATCTGCATTGCTTGCTGTTTGGGGTTTTAGGCTGGGTTTCTGTACAGCACTTTGAGACATGGGCTGATGTAAAAAAAAGGACTTTACAAATACATTTGATTGATCATTGATCTCTTCATATTTTGAAGCGTGGTGGTAGCTGTATCATGTTATGGGTATGCTTGTCATCGGCAAGGACTAGGGAGTTTGTTTTAGGATAAAAATAGAATAGAGCTAAGGACATGTAAAATCCTAGAAGAAAACCTGGTTCAGTCTGCTTTCCAACAGACACTGGGAGACCAACTCACCTTTCATCAGGACAATGACAGAAAACACAAGGCCACATCTACACTGGGAGACCAACTCACCTTTCATCAGGACAATGACAGAAAACACAAGGCCACATCTACACTGGGAGACCAACTTACCTTTCATCAGGACACATCTACACTGGGAGACCAACTCACCTTTCATCAGGACAATAACCTAAAACACAAGGCCACATCTACACTGGGAGATGAACTCACCTTTCATCAGGACACATCTACACTGGGAGACCAACTCACCTTTCATCAGGACAATAACCTAAAACACAAGGCCACATCTACACTGGGAGATGAACTCACCTTTCATCAGGACAATAACCTAAAACACAAGGCCACATCTACACTGGGAGATGAACTCACCTTTCATCAGGACAATAACAGAAAACACAAGGCCACATCTACACTGGGAGATGAAGTCACCTTTCATCAGGACAACAACATAAAACACAAGGCTCAAACGGACTAATGTCGGGGGCCTCGAAATCACTGAGTGCGTCTCTGACTGAGGTCAGGGCTCTGGCTTGAGGGACGTAGATATAAATTATGATGACAGAATGAGGGGGTGCGAGGTTGAAGTCTGTTTGTCCAAAAGATGATTACCCCAACACACACACACACACACACACACACACACACACACACACACACACACACACATACACATTGAACATACACATTACACATTAACATTGATGAACACAACAATACACACAATAACACACACACACACACACACACACTCCCCTGAAGGTACAAACACAGAGCTGACAGTGTTCTAATAATGTCACAAAGCCACATGTTGTTCCTGTTAGCCGTGTAAGTTATGACCGTATGTGTGTGTGTGTGTGTGTGTGTGTGTGTGTGTGTGTGTGTGTGTGTGTGTGTGTGTGTGTGTGTGTGTGTGTGTGTGTGTGTGTGTGTGTGTGTGTGTGTGTGTGTGTGTGTGTGTGTGTGTGTGTGTGTGTGTTGGAAAGGAACGTCAAGTGTCTGTAGTAAATTGAAAAGTCAGTGTTTTTCCACAGTGGTGGAGAAAGAAAAAACTGTCATTCGTACACTGGGGGTTGGTGGCACCTAATTAGGAGGACGGGCTGGGCTAATGGCTGAAGTGGAACGGTATCAAATACAAGCCATTCCAATCGCTCGGTTCAAGACATTATTATGAGCCGTCTCCCCTCAGCAGCCTCCTCTCAAGTTGAGTAACGATACAGTGTACCTTCATAGAAAATGACTCAAGTAAAAGTGAAAGTCACCGAGTAAAACACTACTTGAGTCTGAAAGTATTTGGTCATAAATGTACCTAAGTAAAGCGTGGAAAAGTACTCAATTGTCAAAGTTAACTAAAAGTAAAAATTCTAAATGAAATGATATACATTAAAATCGTTATATTAAGTAAACCAGAAAGCAAGGTTCTCTTGTTTGATTTATCTTCACGGTCATACAGGGACACACTCCCACTCTCACACATGATCTTCAAATGCAGCGTTGGGTTTCTGCCAGGCAGTGTACGACACTTTACTCTCTGTGCAGCAAATACCCAACAAGACAGATGCTTTTTACAGGCAATCTGACAAACTCCAGAGTTGATTTCCAAACTGTATCAAGGGTTGCTAGATAGAGGCTTTTCCTGATGACACACAAAACATTATTAAAAAAAATTAAAATGAGGAAGACCTGGGAGACGCATTATTGATGATGATGAATGGATACAGATATGTTACAATACCCATGTTAGAATGTCCATGTTAGGAATGTCCATGTTAGAATGTCCTTGTTAGAATGTCCATGTTAGAATGTCCATGTTAGAATGTCCATGTTAGAATGTCCTTGTTAGAATGTCCATGTTAGAATGTCCATGTTAGAATGTCCATGTTAGAATGTCCATGTTAGAATGTCCTTGTTAGAATGTCCATGTTAGAATGTCCATGTTACAATACCCATGTTAGAATGTCCATGTTAGAATGTCCATGTTACAATACCCATGTTAGAATGTCCATGTTAGAATGTCCATGTTAGAATGTCCATGTTACAATACCCATGTTAGAATGTCCATGTTAGAATGTCCATGTTAGAATGTCCATGTTACAATACCCATGTTAGAATGTCCATGTTAGAATGTCCATGTTACAATACCCATGTTAGAATGTTAGAATGTCCATGTTAGAATGTCCATGTTAGAATGTCCTTGTTAGAATGTCCATGTTAGAATGTCCATGTTAGAATGTCCATGTTAGAATGTCCATGTTAGAATGTCCATGTTAGAATGTCCATGTTAGAATGTCCATGTTAGAATGTCCATGTTAGAATACTCCATGTTAGAATGTCCATGTTAGAATGTCCATATTAGAATGTCCATGTTAGAATGTCCATGTTAGAATGTCCAGTTAGAATGTCCATGTTACAATACCCATGTTGGAATGTCCATGTTAGAATGTCCATGTTACAATACCCATGTTAGAATGTCCATGTGTTAGAATGTCCATGTTAGAATGTCCATGTTACAATACCCATGTTAGAATGTCCATGTTAGAATGTCTATGTTAGAATGTCCATGTTAGAATGTCCATGTTAAATGTCCATGCTAGAATGTCCATGTTAGAATGTCCATGTTACAATACCCATGTTAGAATGTCCTTGTTAGAATGTCCATGTTAGAATGTCCATGTTAGAATGTCCATGTTAGAAATGTCCATGTTAGAATGTCCATGTTAGAATGTCCATGTTAGAATGTCCATGTTAGAATGCCCTTGTTAGAATGTCCATGTTAGAATGCCCTGTTAGAATGTCCATGTTACAATACCCATGTTAGAATGCCCCTTGTTAGAATGTCCATGTTAGAATGCCCTTGTTAGAATGTCCATGTTACAATACACATGTTAGAATGCCCTTGTTAGAATGTCCATGTTACAATACACATGTTAGAATGCCCTTGTTAGAATGTCCATGTTACAATACCCATGTTACAATACCCATGTTAGAATGTCCATGTTAGAATGTCCTGTTAGAATGTCCATGTTAGAATGTCCATGTTAGAATGTCATGTTAGAATGTCCATGTTAGAATGTCCATGTTAGAATGTCCATGTTAGAATGTCCATGTTAGAATACCATGTTAGAATGGTCTATGTTAGAATGTCCATATTAGAATGTCCATGTTAGAATGTCCATGTTAGAATGTCCATGTTAGAATGGTCCATGTTTATGTTGGAATGTCCATGTTAGAATGTCCATGTTAGAATGTCCATGTTACAATACCCATGTTGGAATGTCCATGTTAGAATGTCCATGTTACAATACCCATGTTAGAATGTCCATGTTAGAATGTCCATGTTACGAATGCCCATGTTAGAATGTCCATGTTAGAATGTCCATGTTAGAATGTCCTTGTTAGAATGTCCATGTTAGAATGTCCATGTTAGAATGTACCATGTTAGAATGTCCATGTTAGAATGTCCATGTTAGAATGTCCATGTTAGAATGTCCATGTTAGAATACCCATGTTAGAATGTCCATGTTAGAATGTCCATGTTAGAATGTCCATGTTAGAATGTCCATGTTAGAATGTCCATGTTAGAATGTCCATGTTACAATGTCCATGTTAGAATGTCCATGTTAGAATGTCCATGTTAGAATGTCCATGTTAGAATGTCCATGTTAGAATGTCCATGTTAGAATGTCCATGTTAGAATGTCCATGTTAGAATGTCCATGTTAGAATGTCCATGTTAGAATGTCCATGTTAGAATGTCCATGTTAGAATGTCCATGTTAGAATGTCCATGTTAGAATGTCCATGTTAGAATGTCCATGTTAGAATGTCCATGTTAGAATGTCCATGTTAGGAATGTCCATGTTAGAATGTCCATGTTAGAATGTCCATGTTAGAATGGCCCATGTTAGAATGTCCATGTTAGAATGTCCATATTAGAATGTCCATGTTAGAATGTCCATGTTAGAATGTCCATGTTAGAATGTCCATGTTACAATACCCATGTTGGAATGTCCATGCTAGAATGTCCATGTTACAATACTCCATGTTAGAATGTCCATGTTAGAATGTCCATGTTACAATACCCATGTTAGAATGTCCATGTTAGAATAATCACATGTCAGAATGTCCATGTTAGAATGTCCATGTTAGAATGTCCATGTTACAATACCCATGTTAGAATGTCCATGTTAGAATGTCCATGTTAGAATGTCCATGTTAGAATACCCATGTTAGAATGTCCATGTTAGAATGTCCATGTTAGAATGTCCATGTTAGAATGTCCATGTTAGAATGTCCCATGTTAGAATGTCCATGTTAGAATGTCCATGTTAGAATGTCCATGTTAGAATGTCCATGTTAGAATGTCCATGTTAGAATGTCCATGTTAGAATGCCCAGAATGTCCATGTTAGAATGTCCATGTTAGAATGTCCATGTTAGAATGTCCATGTTAGAATGCCCATGTTAGAATGTCCATGTTAGAATGTCCATGTTAGAATGTCCATGTTAGAATGTCCATGTTAGAATGTCCATGTTAGAATGCCCAGAATGTCCATGTTAGAATGTCCATGTTAGAATGTCCATGTTAGAATGTCCATGTTAGAATGCCCATGTTAGAATGTCCATGTTAGAATGCCCAGAATGTCCATGTTAGAATGTCCATGTTAGAATGTCCATGTTAGAATGTCCATGTTAGAATGCCCATGTTAGAATGTCCATGTTAGAATGTCCATGTTAGAATACCCCATGTTAGAATGTCCATGTTAGAATGCCCAGAATGTCCATGTTAGAATGTCCATGTTAGAATGCCCATGTTAGAATGTCCATGTTAGAATGCCCAGAATGTCCATGTTAGAATGTCCATGTTAGAATGTCCATGTTAGAATGTCCATGTTAGAATGTCCATGTTAGAATGTCCATGTTAGAATGTCCATGTTAGAATGTCCATGTTAGAATGTCCATGTTAGAATGTCCATGTTAGAATGTCCATGTTAGAATGCCCATGTTAGAATGTCCATGTTAGAATGTCCATGATAGAATGCCCATGTTAGAATGTCCATGTTAGAATGCCCAGAATCCATGTTAGAATGTCCATGTTAGAATGCCCATGTTAGAATGTCCATGTTAGAATGCCCAGAATGTCCATGTTAGAATGTCCATGTTAGAATGCCCAGAATGTCCATGTTAGAATGTCCATGTTAGAATGTCCAGTTAGAATGCCCATGTTAGAATGTCCATGTTAGAATGCCCATGTTAAAATACCCATGTTAGAATGTCCATGTTACAATGCCCATGTTAGAATGCCCATGTTACAATGCCCATGTTAGAATACCCATGTTAGAATGCCCAGTCATATCATCTATCTCTCCTACTGCCGGCGGGTGGTCCGGCACAACGGAGTCTGGGTCCAGAGGATCCTTAGCGGCTACCCATTAGACTGGCCTGTGCCCCAGCACATTGACTCAGTACCAGTGCCCCCCTGTGAATAGCCTTTTTGATATGATATTTTATTTAGTTTATTTAAGAAAACATTTTCTTAACTCTATTTCTTAAACTGCATTGTAAATTAAGGGCCTGTTAGTAGAACTTCACATTAGCATCCCACCTGTTGTATTGCGCATGTGACAAATTACATTTGATTTGATATGATTTGCAGGGTGGTGGACCCATGTGGACAGGACGGGGCGACCCAGCTATATGCCTGTAAAAAATATCTCTACAATCCTATTTTTGATAAATCTACTTCATATAACTCTGGCAAGTTCTATTTGTACTATAGGTTCCTCTAAGGGTTAGGTCCTCTAGAAAGTCAGGTCCTCTCTTCTTTAAGGGTCAGGTCCTCTAAAAGTCAGGTCCTCTAAGCACATCTCTCTGGTCCTCTAAACGTCAGGTTCTATTTGGATATGGTCAGGTCCTATATAGGGTCAGGTCCTCTAAGGGTTTTGATAAATCAGGTCCTCTAAAGGTCAGGTCCTCTAGGGTCAGGTCCTCTAAGGGTCAGGTCCTCTAAAGTCAGGTCCTATAAGGGTCAGGTCCTCTAAAAGTCAGGTCCTCTAAGGGTCAGGTCCTCTAAACGTCAGGTTCTATAAGGGTCAGGTCCTCTAGGGTCAGGTCCTCTGTGGGTCAGGTCCTCTAAAAGTCAGGTCCTCTAAGGGTCAGGTCCTCTTAGGGTCAGGTCCTATAGGGTCAGGTCCTCTAAGGGGTCAAGTTCTCTAAGGGTCAAGTTCTCTAAGTCAGGTCTAAGGGTCAGGTCCTCTAAGGGTCAGGTCCTCTAAGGGTCAGGTCCTCTAAGGGTCAGGTTCTCTAAGGTCAGGTCCTCTAGGTCCTATAAGGGTCAGGTCCTCTAAGGGTCAGGTTCTCTAAAGGTCAGGTCTCTAGGGGTCAGGTTCTATAAGGATCAGGTCCTCTAAAGGTCAGGTCCCTCTAAGGGTCTCTAAGGGGGTCAGGTCCTCTAAGGGTCAGGTCCTCTAAGGTCAGGTCCTCTAAGGGTCAGGTCCTCTAAGGGTCAGGTCCTCTAAGGGTCAGGTTCTATAAGGGTCAGGTCCTCTAAAGGTCAGGTCCTCTAAGGGTCAGGTCCTCAAGGGGTCAGGTCCTCTAAGGGTCAGGTCCTCTAAGGGTCAGGTCCTCTGTGGGTCAGGTCCTCTAAGGGTCAGGTTCTATAAGGGGTCAGGTCCTCTAAGGGTCAGGTCCTCTCAAGGGTCAGGTCCTCTAAGGGTCAGGTCCTCTGTTACAGGCCAGGGTTTATCAATGATGTGTCAATCAATAAGACCATACCTGCTATTCAGCCACCATGTGCCCGTCAAGATGTTTGTTAGGAATGACAGTTCCTTTTAAAAATTGACAGTTGCTTTTTTTTTAAAGACCCCTATGTCTGAAATGAACAGACCAGTCATTTTTTATTTTGACCCACATGTCAGCTCTACCAGTGACAGCTGGCCAAATGCTAGTTCTTTCAACAAGATAGAGTACATCTGTTTAGACTTTAGGAGTTTCATTCTCAATTCAAATGAGTGTGAAATTAGAAATTAATGACATGTCTGTCAGTCTATGTCAGGGGTGTTAAATCCTTTTGAGATTTTCTTTTTGGTTGCGGGAAAATAACTCAATATACTTTAAAATGACTAAACCCCAATCAAACTGTGTAGAAATTATAATGGACCTACATGTATACAGTTATCTTTCAGTCAGTCAACTTTGGAACAAAATACTATGGAGATCGCACTCTCATAACTTCGGTTGAAGGATCTACAATCACACCTGACAAGGCTAATGAAATCTGCGCTTTGCTGGAAGCCCTGCCTTCCACAGGTGATCATTTCTTCAATTATTCCTCTTTTCACCTTGGTGTGAACAGGAACGATTCACTCTACTAAAACAAACAATTGGCTCACGAGACAGTCTTAAGGTGCACCAACTAAATTGAGACAGTCTTAAGGTGCACCAACTAAATTGAGACAGTCTTAAGGTGCACCAACTAAATTGAGACAGTCTTAAGGTGCACCAACTAAATTGAGACAGTCTTAGGTGCACCAACTAAATTGAGACAGTCTTAAGGTGCACCAACTAAATTGAGACAGTCTTAAGGTGCACCAACTAAATTGAGACAGTCTTAAGGTGCCAACTAAATTGAGACAGTCTTAAGGTGCACCAACTAAATTGAGACAGTCTTAAGGTGCACCAACTAAATTGAGACAGTCTTAAGGTGCACCAACTAAATTGTCCCTTAGTGGTAGAGTGTGTTCACCCCCTGAACGTTGTCTGGGAAGATTGTATCTCTTCTCATAAGTTTCCTAATCACGAACAATTCTAATTTCTTGGCCTGGCTCGGCTCAGTGCACGCTCTGCCCTCGCTCCAATCAGTTTGTGTGCCAGACTAGGGGACGGTTGGCACTAGTCTGCGGCGCAGCTTCTCTTGACAATCGTGAAGCATTCTTTAGGGGGCTTGGTGTTTCCAACAGTGACTGCCCCTTCCGGGTGCCCGTACCTCGGCTGAGTCTGAGTTGCGGGACGTGGAGATGGATTGGGTTGTTGGTCGGAATCGAATGTGAACTTTGTCACCGGTTACGGGAGGCTACTCGAAGAGACAGGGCAAGCAGGTTCTCTGGGTATCCCCCGCCGCCTGTGTCTGCCTTGTTTAAGCACCACTTGCCTCTCTTCCCAGAAGGGTCCAGGTCCCACCTCGGTGTTCTGGTCCTACGTAGACTTTCGTGACCAGGTTAGCTAACAAACGCTGCATAGCATAGCTAGCCAGACTAGTTAACAAGCGCTGCATAGCGTGTTAGCAAGGTTAGCTAACTCACAGAGGCTCACTGTCGGCTCCGACCAATGGCGAGCATCGCTGTGTCGCCTAGATCATGTGAACAGTGACGTCACGGTACAGACTACAATTTGATGTGCATCCCCACACTTCTGCAGCGTCATCACGTCGAATGTTCCCCGAGAAAATATCCTCCCATCTCCAGAAGTAGGCAATCTTAGTGGTTCTCATGTCGAAAATCCCAGGATGGTTGGTACAGACAGTATTTCCTGGTTCCTGGTTACGTCAGAGTCTACAACTTTCGAGCACTGCTGTTAACTTTGAACTTTATAGAATTCCCAGAAGGAATGTTGAGGGGTTCTGTTAGCAGAACCTGTTTCCTAGACAGGTTAACTTTGAACTTTATAGAATTCCCAGAAGGCATGAATTATTGAGCCATTAGTTGTTTCCACTTTAGACATGACTCTGCCATTGTGCTGTACAGTTGTTTTCTTATTGTTTATTTATAAATATGTTTATATATTTATATTATATATTTTAATGCTTTTTTGGGGGGGTCAATGTTAACAGGCAGTTAACCCACTGTTCCTTGGCCTTCATTGAAAATAAGAAAATAACTGACTTACCTAGTTAAATAAAGGTTTAAAAAATATTTAAAAAATAAAAAATGTATTGTCTGCATAATTTCCAATCATATATGTTTTTAGGTAAATATATATATACATATATATATATATATATATATACACTACCGGTCAAAAGTTTCAGTACACTTAGAAATGTCCTTGTTTTTCAAAAAGAAAAAGTACAGTAGAATAACCTACAATTGATCAGAAATACAGTGTAGACATTGTTAATGTTGTAAATGACTATTGTAGATGGAAACGGCAGATTTTTTAATGGAATATCTACATAGGCGTACAGAGGCCCATTATCAGCAACCATCACTCCTGTGTTCCAATGGCACGTTGTGTTAGCTAATCCAAGTTTATCATTTTAAAAAGCTAATTGATCTTTAGAAAACCTTTTTGCAATTATGTTAGCACAGCTGAAAACTGTTCTGCTGATTAAAGAAACAATAAAACTCAATCAATCAAATGTATTTATAAAGCCCTTCATTGTAACGGATGTCGTCGGGAGAAAGAGGAGGACCAGAGTGCAGCGTTGTATGTGTTCATGATGATGTTTAATTAAAACTCAGAACACTAAATAATAAATTACAACGTGAATTTACAAAACCGAAACAGTACTGTGTGGCCCAAACACTCACACGTAAACAAACCATAAGTGAAACCCAGGCTAACTAAGTATGATTCTCAATCAGAGACAACTAACGACACCTGCCTCTGATTGAGAACCAGGCTGAACACAAAAAACCAACATAGAAAAACAAACATAGACTGCCCCACCCCAACTCACGCCCTGACCATACTAAAACAAACATAGACTGCCCACCCCAACTCACGCCCTGACCATACTAAAACAAACATAGACTGCCCACCCCAACTCACGCCCTGACCATACTAAAACAAACATAGACTGCCCACCCCAACTCACGCCCTGACCATGCTAAAAGAAAGAATAAAATAACAGAACTATGGTCAGAACGTGACATTCTGTACATCAGCCGATGTCACAAAGTGCTGTACAGAAACCCAGCCTAAAACCCCAAACTGTAATGATCTTCTTCTGTTGTTTGAAGTAAGTCAGACCGAAATGCAGCGTGTAGGTTACTCATGACTTTTAATGAAGCTAATACGGTACATGAAATAACTTGGAAGAAGAATACAACAAACGAATGAAACTAATACAGCCTATCTGGTGACTAACACTAAGACAGGTACAATCGCCCACGAAATACAACGCGCACTCAAGCTGCCTAAATACGGTTCCCAATCCAAGACAACGAGAATCAGCTGACTCCACTAGGAATCGCCTCAGGCAGCCAAGCCTAACTAGACACACCCCTACTAATACACACTCCTAATTAATACAAACTCCCAATACGAAATACAACATATAAACCCATGTCACACCCTGGCCTACCCAAAACATATAACAAAAACACAAGATACAATGACCAAGGCGTGACAGAACCCCCCTAAGGTGCGGACTCGGGACGCACCTCAAGAGCATAGGAGGGTCCGGGTGGGCGTCTGTCCATGGTGGCGGTTCTGGCTCGGGACGTGGACCCCACTCCATAAATGTCCTAGTTCCTCCCCTTCGCGTCCTAGGATAATCCACTTTCTCCGCCGACCATGGCCTAATATTCCTCACCCTGATCCCCACATAACTGAGGGGCAGCTCGGGACAGAGGGGCAGCTTGGGACAGAGGGGCAGCTCGGGACAGAGGGGCAACTCAGGACAGAGCGGCAACTCAGGACAGAGGGGCAACTCAGGATAGAGGGGCAACTCAGGATAGAGGGGCAGCCCGGGACAGAGGGGCAGCCCGGGACAGAGGGGCAGCCTGGGAACGAAGCAGCCCGGTACTGAGGGGAAGCAGCCCGGTACTGAGGGGAAGCCCGGTACTGAGGGGAAGCCCGGTACTGAGGGGAAGCCCGGTACTGAGAGGGAGCCCGGTACTGAGAGGGAGCCCGGTACTGAGAGGGAGCCCAGTACAGAGAGGGAGCCCAGTACTGAGAGGAAGCTCAGGCAGGTAGTAGGCTCCGGTAAATCCTGGCTGGCTGGTGGACCTGGATGATTAAGGTTGTCTGGCCGATCTAGAAGATCTTGGTAGACTGGCACTTCTGGCGGATCCTGGCAGACTGGTGACGCTGGGCCGACTGGCGGCGCTGGGCAGACAGGAGACTCCGGCAGCGCAGGAGAGGAGAAAGGCTCTGGCTGCGCTGAACAGGCGAGGCGCACTGGACGCGCTGGGCCGACTGGGAGCACTGGTGGCGCTGGACAGACAGGAGACTCCGGCAGCGCAGGAGAGGAGAAAGGCTCTGGCTGCGCTAAACAGGCGGGAGACTCCGATAGCGCAGGAGAAAAGAACAGCTCTGGTTGCGCTAAACAAGCGGGAGACTCCGGCAGCGCAGGAGGGGAGAAAAGCACTGGCTGCGCTGAACAGGCGAGGCGCACTGGAGGCCTGGTGCGTGGTGCTGGAACTGGTGGTACTGGCGCGAGGACACGCACAGGAAGCCTGGTGCGGGGAGCTGCTACCGGAGGACTGGTGTGTATAGGTGGCTCTGGATAGACCGGACCGTGCAGGCGCACTGGAGCTCTTGAGCACCGAGCCTGCCCAAGCATACCTGGCTCGATGCCCACTCTAGCCCGGCCAATAGGAAGGGCTGGTATGAGTCGCAGCTGGCTCTGCACCCGCACTGGAAACACCGTGCGCTCCATAGCATAACACGGTGCCTGCCCGGTCTCTCTAGCCCAACGGTGAGCACAGGGAGTATGCGCAGGTTTCCTATCTGGCATAACTATTCTCCCTTTTAGCACCCCCCAATATTTTTTGGGGGGTGACTTTCCGGTTTCCAACCGCGTCGCCGTGCTGCCTCCTCATACATACGCCTCTCCGCTTTAGCTGCCTCTATTTCCTCCTTGGGACGGCGATATTCTCCCGGCTGCTCCCAGGGTCTTTGACCGTCTAATTCCTCCTCCCATGTCCAAATCTCCAAATGATGCATTCTCTCCCATTGCAACTGCTCTTCACGATTAACAGAGAGAGTAGGCTCAGGTCTGTTTCCTGACTCAGCCACTCTCTCTCTGCGCTTTCCCCTGTTACCTTCAGTTTTCGCTCTGTATAGCAATGCTTTCCTTCTCGATTCCATACGTGTATAGCCCTCTTCGCATTGCTGTAGGGAATCCCAGGCGGGCTCCTGCACTCGCCCTGGGTCGGCCGCCCACCTGTCGATTTCTTCCCACGTCGTATAATCCCTGCTTCTGCCGTCCATAGCGTCCTCCTTTAGATCCTGCCAGTTCACACGCTGCTCGGTCTGTGAATCGTGGTGGGCGATTCTGTATTGAACTTCGTCTGTTGTTTGAAGTGAGTCAGACCGAAATGCAGCGTGTAGGTTACTCATGACTTTTAATAAAGCTAATACGGTACATGAAATAACGGAAGAAGAAAACAACAAACGAATGAAACTAATACAGCCTATCTGGTGACTAACACTAAGACAGGTACAATCACCCACGAAATACAACGCGCACTCAGGCTGCCTAAATACGGTTCCCAATCCGAGACAACGAGAATCAGCTGACTCCAATTAGGAATCGCCTCAGGCAGCCAAGCCTAACTAGACACACCCCTACTAATACACACTCCTAATTAATACAAACCCCAATACGAAATACAACATATAAACCCATGTCACACCCTGGCCTACCCAAACATATAACAAAAACACAAGATACAATG
>NW_025749905.1:0-21890 GCF_021184085.1 Oncorhynchus gorbuscha | reverse complement strand
CTAGGCAGAGTTCCTCTGTCCAGTCTCAACATCAACAGAAGAGGTGACACTGGGATGCTGGCCTTCTAGGCAGAGTTCCTCTGTCCAGTCTCAACATCAACAGTGAAGAGGTGACACTGGGATGTTGGTTTCTAGGCAGAGTTCCTCTGTCCAGTCTCAACATCAACAGTGAAGAGGTGACTCTGGGATGCTGGCCTTCTAGGTAGAGTTCCTCTGTCCAGTCTCAACATCAGGTGACAGTGACGAGGGGTGACTCTGGGATGCTGGCCTTTCTTCGGCAGAGTTCCTCTGTCCAGTCTCAACATCAACAGTGAAGAGGTGACTCTGGGATGCTGGCCTCTAGGCAGAGTTCCTCTGTCCAGTCTCAACATCAACAGTGACGAGGTGACACTGGGATGCTGTCCTTCTCGGCTGAGTTCCTCTGTCCAGTCTCAACATCAACAGTGACGAGGTGACACTGATGCTGGCCTTCTTCTGCAGAGTTCCTCTGTCCAGTCTCAACATCAACAGTGACGAGGTGACACTGGGATGCTGGGCTTCTCGGCAGAGTTCCTCTGTCCAGTCTCAACATCAACAGTGACGAGGTGACACTGGGATGCTGTCCTTCTCGGCTGAGTTCCTCTGTCCAGTCTCAACATCAACAGTGACGAGGTGACACTGGGATGCTGTCCTTCTCGGCTGAGTTCCTCTGTCCAGTTTCAACATCAACAGTGAAGAGGTGACTCTGGGATGCTGGCCTTCTCGGTAGAGTTCCTCTGTCCAGTCTCAACATCAACACAGTGAAGAGGTGACTGGGATGCTGGCCTTCTCGCAGAGTTCCTCTGTCCAGTCTCAACGCCAACAGTGAAGGGGTGACTCTGGGATGCTGGCCTTCTCGGCAGAGTTCCTCTGTCCAGTCTCAACGTCAACAGTGAAGAGGTGACTCTGGGATGCTGGCCTTCTCGGCAGAGTTCCTCTGTCCAGTCTCAACGTCAACAGTGAAGAGGTGACTCTGGGATGCTGGCCTTCTCGGCAGAGTTCCTCTGTCCAGTCTCAACGTCAACAGTGAAGAGGTGACTCTGGGATGCTGGCCTTCTAGGCAGAGTTCCTCTGTCCAGTCTCAACGTCAACAGTGAAGAGGTGACTCTGGGATGCTGGCCTTCTCGGCAGAGTTCCTCTGTCCAGTCTCAACGTCAACAGTGAAGAGGTGACTCTGGGATGCTGGCCTTCTCGGCAGAGTTCCTCTGTCCAGTCTCAACGTCAACAGTGAAGAGGTGACACTGGGATCCTTCTCGGCAGAGTTCCTCTGTCCAGTCTCAACGTCAACAGTGAAGAGGTGACACTGGGATGCTGGCCTTCGGCAGAGTTCCTCTGTCCAGTCTCAACATCAACAGTGACGAGGTGACACTGGGATGCTGTCCTTCTCGGGCTGAGTTCCTCTGTCCAGTCTCAACATCAACAGTGACGAGGTGACACTGGGATGCTGGCCTTCTCGGCAGAGTTCCTCTGTCCAGTCTCAACATCAACAGTGACGAGGTGACACTGGGATGCTGTCCTTCTCGGCTGAGTTCCTCTGTCCAGTCTCAACGTCAACAGTGAAGAGGTGACTCTGGGATGCTGGCCTTCTAGGCAGAGTTCCTCTGTCCAGTCTCAACATCAACAGTGACGAGGTGACACTGGGATGCTGGCCTTCTCGGCAGAGTTCCTCTGTCCAGTCTCAACATCAACAGTGAAGAGGTGACTCTGGGATGCTGGGCTTCTCGGCAGAGTTCCTCTGTCCAGTCTCAACATCAACAGTGACGAGGTGACACTGGGATGCTGTCCTTCTCGGCTGAGTTCCTCTGTCCAGTCTCAACATCAACAGTGACGAGGTGACACTGGGATGCTGTCCTTCTCGGCTGAGTTCCTCTGTCCAGTTTCAACATCAACAGTGAAGAGGTGACTCTGGGATGCTGGCCTTCTCGGTAGAGTTCCTCTGTCCAGTCTCAACATCAACAGTGAAGAGGTGACTCTGGGATGCTGGCCTTCTCGGCAGAGTTCCTCTGTCCAGTCTCAACGTCAACAGTGAAGAGGTGACTCTGGGATGCTGGCCTTCTCGGCAGAGTTCCTCTGTCCAGTCTCAACGTCAACAGTGAAGAGGTGACTCTGGGATGCTGGCCTTCTCGGCAGAGTTCCTCTGTCCAGTCTCAACGTCAACAGTGAAGAGGTGACTCTGGGATGCTGGCCTTCTCGGCAGAGTTCCTCTGTCCAGTCTCAACGTCAACAGTGAAGAGGTGACTCTGGGATGCTGGCCTTCTAGGCAGAGTTCCTCTGTCCAGTCTCAACGTCAACAGTGAAGAGGTGACTCTGGGATGCTGGCCTTCTCGGCAGAGTTCCTCTGTCCAGTCTCAACGTCAACAGTGAAGAGGTGACTCTGGGATGCTGGCCTTCTCGGCAGAGTTCCTCTGTCCAGTCTCAACGTCAACAGTGAAGAGGTGACACTGGGATGCTGGCCTTCTCGGCAGAGTTCCTCTGTCCAGTCTCAACGTCAACAGTGAAGAGGTGACACTGGGATGCTGGCCTTCTCGGCAGAGTTCCTCTGTCCAGTCTCAACGTCAACAGTGAAGAGGTGACACTGGGATGCTGGCCTTCTCGGCAGAGTTCCTCTGTCCAGTCTCAACATCAACAGTGACGAGGTGACACTGGGATGCTGTCCTTCTCGGCTGAGTTCCTCTGTCCAGTCTCAACATCAACAGTGACGAGGTGACACTGGGATGCTGGCCTTCTCGGCAGAGTTCCTCTGTCCAGTCTCAACATCAACAGTGACGAGGTGACACTGGGATGCTGTCCTTCTCGGCTGAGTTCCTCTGTCCAGTCTCAACGTCAACAGTGAAGAGGTGACTCTGGGATGCTGGCCTTCTAGGCAGAGTTCCTCTGTCCAGTCTCAACATCAACAGTGACGAGGTGACACTGGGATGCTGGCCTTCTCGGCAGAGTTCCTCTGTCCAGTCTCAACATCAACAGTGAAGAGGTGACTCTGGGATGCCCGCCTTCTCGGCAGAGTTCCTCTGTCCAGTCTCAACGTCAACAGTGAAGAGGTGACTCTGGGATGCTGGCCTTCTCGGCAGAGTTCCTCTGTCCAGTCTCAACGTCAACAGTGAAGAGGTGACACTGGGATGCTGGCCTTCTCGGCAGAGTTCCTCTGTCCAGTCTCAACGTCAACAGTGAAGAGGTGACACTGGGATGCTGGCCTTCTCGGCAGAGTTCCTCTGTCCAGTCTCAACATCAACAGTGACGAGGTGACACTGGGATGCTGTCCTTCTCGGCTGAGTTCCTCTGTCCAGTCTCAACATCAACAGTGACGAGGTGACACTGGGATGCTGGCCTTCTCGGCAGAGTTCCTCTGTCCAGTCTCAACATCAACAGTGACGAGGTGACACTGGGATGCTGTCCTTCTCGGCTGAGTTCCTCTGTCCAGTCTCAACATCAACAGTGACGAGGTGACACTGGGATGCTGTCCTTCTCGGCTGAGTTCCTCTGTCCAGTTTCAACATCAACAGTGAAGAGGTGACTCTGGGATGCTGGCCTTCTAGGCAGAGTTCCTCTGTCCAGTCTCAACATCAACAGTGAAGAGGTGACTCTGGGATGCTGGCCCTCTCGGCAGAGTTCCTCTGTCCAGTCTCAACGTCAACAGTGAAGAGGTGACACTGGGATGCTGGCCTTCTAGGCAGAGTTCCTCTGTCCAGTCTCAACATCAACAGTGAAGAGGTGACTCTGGGATGCTGGCCTTCTAGGCAGAGTTCCTCTGTCCAGTCTCAACATCAACAGTGAAGAGGTGACTCTGGGATGCTGGCCCTCTAGGTAGAGTTCCTCTGTCCAGTCTCAACATCAACAGTGACGAGGTGACTCTGGGATGCTGGCCTTCTAGGTAGAGTTCCTCTGTCCAGTCTCAACATCAACAGTGAAGAGGCGACTCTGGGATGCTGGGCTTCTCGGCAGAGTTCCTCTGTCCAGTCTCAACATCAACAGTGAAGAGGCGACTCTGGGATGCTGGCCTTCTCGGCAGAGTTCCTCTGTCCAGTCTCAACATCAACAGTGAAGAGGTGACTCTGGGATGCTGGCCTTCTAGGCAGAGTTCCTCTGTCCAGTCTCAACATCAACAGTGACGAGGTGACACTGGGATGCTGTCCTCGGCTGAGTTCCTCTGTCCAGTCTCAACATCAACAGTGACGAGGTGACACTGGGATGCTGGCCTTCTCGGCAGAGTTCCTCTGTCCAGTCTCAACATCAACAGTGACGAGGTGACACTGGGATGCTGGGCTTCTCGGCAGAGTTCCTCTGTCCAGTCTCAACATCAACAGTGACGAGGTGACACTGGGATGCTGTCCTTCTCGGCTGAGTTCCTCTGTCCAGTCTCAACATCAACAGTGACGAGGTGACACTGGGATGCTGTCCTTCTCGGCTGAGTTCCTCTGTCCAGTTTCAACATCAACAGTGAAGAGGTGACTCTGGGATGCTGGCCTTCTCGGCAGAGTTCCTCTGTCCAGTCTCAACGTCAACAGTGAAGAGGTGACTCTGGGATGCTGGCCTTCTCGGCAGAGTTCCTCTGTCCAGTCTCAACGTCAACAGTGAAGAGGTGACACTGGGATGCTGGCCTTCTCGGCAGAGTTCCTCTGTCCAGTCTCAACGTCAACAGTGAAGAGGTGACACTGGGATGCTGGCCTTCTCGGCAGAGTTCCTCTGTCCAGTCTCAACATCAACAGTGACGAGGTGACACTGGGATGCTGTCCTTCTCGGCTGAGTTCCTCTGTCCAGTTTCAACATCAACAGTGAAGAGGTGACTCTGGGATGCTGGCCTTCTAGGCAGAGTTCCTCTGTCCAGTCTCAACATCAACAGTGAAGAGGTGACTCTGGGATGCTGGCCCTCTCGGCAGAGTTCCTCTGTCCAGTCTCAACGTCAACAGTGAAGAGGTGACACTGGGATGCTGGCCTTCTAGGCAGAGTTCCTCTGTCCAGTCTCAACATCAACAGTGAAGAGGTGACTCTGGGATGCTGGCCTTCTAGGCAGAGTTCCTCTGTCCAGTCTCAACATCAACAGTGAAGAGGTGACTCTGGGATGCTGGCCCTCTAGGTAGAGTTCCTCTGTCCAGTCTCAACATCAACAGTGACGAGGTGACTCTGGGATGCTGGCCTTCTAGGTAGAGTTCCTCTGTCCAGTCTCAACATCAACAGTGAAGAGGCGACTCTGGGATGCTGGGCTTCTCGGCAGAGTTCCTCTGTCCAGTCTCAACATCAACAGTGAAGAGGCGACTCTGGGATGCTGGCCTTCTCGGCAGAGTTCCTCTGTCCAGTCTCAACATCAACAGTGAAGAGGTGACTCTGGGATGCTGGCCTTCTAGGCAGAGTTCCTCTGTCCAGTCTCAACATCAACAGTGACGAGGTGACACTGGGATGCTGTCCTCGGCTGAGTTCCTCTGTCCAGTCTCAACATCAACAGTGACGAGGTGACACTGGGATGCTGGCCTTCTCGGCAGAGTTCCTCTGTCCAGTCTCAACATCAACAGTGACGAGGTGACACTGGGATGCTGGGCTTCTCGGCAGAGTTCCTCTGTCCAGTCTCAACATCAACAGTGACGAGGTGACACTGGGATGCTGTCCTTCTCGGCTGAGTTCCTCTGTCCAGTCTCAACATCAACAGTGACGAGGTGACACTGGGATGCTGTCCTTCTCGGCTGAGTTCCTCTGTCCAGTTTCAACATCAACAGTGAAGAGGTGACTCTGGGATGCTGGCCTTCTCGGCAGAGTTCCTCTGTCCAGTCTCAACGTCAACAGTGAAGAGGTGACTCTGGGATGCTGGCCTTCTCGGCAGAGTTCCTCTGTCCAGTCTCAACGTCAACAGTGAAGAGGTGACACTGGGATGCTGGCCTTCTCGGCAGAGTTCCTCTGTCCAGTCTCAACGTCAACAGTGAAGAGGTGACACTGGGATGCTGGCCTTCTCGGCAGAGTTCCTCTGTCCAGTCTCAACGTCAACAGTGACGAGGTGACACTGGGATGCTGGCCTTCTAGGCAGAGTTCCTCTGTCCAGTCTCAACATCAACAGTGAAGAGGTGACTCTGGGATGCTGGCCTTCTCGGCAGAGTTCCTCTGTCCAGTCTCAACATCAACAGTGACGAGGTGACACTGGGATGCTGGCCTTCTCGGCAGAAAGCGCAAACTATCGTATTTAACCAAGAGTTGCAAAGAAAAAGCCATCTCTCAGACTGGCCAAGAAAAATAAAAGATTTAAGATGGGCAAAAGAACACAGACAACTGGACAGAGGAACTCTGGCCTAGAAGGCCAGCATCCCGGAGTCTCCTCTTCACTGTGGATGTTGAGACTGGACAAAGGAACTCTGCCTAGAAGGCCAGCATCCCGGAGTCTCCTCTTCACTGTCGATGTTGAGACTGTTGTTTTGCTTGTATTATTTAATGAAGCTGCCAGTTGAGGACTTCTGAGGCATCTGCTTCTCATAAACTAGACACTCTAATATACTTTTCCACCTGCTCAGTTGTGCACCTGGGCCTCCCACTCCTCTTTCTATTCTGGTTAGAGCCCGTTTGCGCTGTTCTGTGAAGGGAGTAGTACACAGCGTTGTACGAGATCTTTAGATTCTTGGCAATTTCTCGCATGGAACAGCCTTCATTTCTCAGAACAAGAATAGACTGAAGAGTTTCAGAAGAAAGTTCTTTGTTCCTGGACATTTTGAGCCTTTAAGCGAACCCTGAAATGCTGATGCACCACATACTCAAATTGTTTAATTGTTTTATTGCTTCTTTAATCAGGAAAACAGTTTTCAGATATGCTAACATAATTTCAAAAGGATTTTCTAATAATCAATTAGCCTTTTATAATGATAAACTTGGATTAGCTAACACAACGTGCCATTGGAACACAGGAATGATGGTTGCTGATAATGGGCCTCTGTACGCCTATGTAGATATTCTTTTTTTTTATCAGCCGTTTCAAGCTACAATAGTCATTTACAACATTAACAATGTCTACGCTGTATTTCTGATCAATTTGTTGTTATTTTAATGGTTGATAAATGTGCTTTTCTTTCAAAAACAATGACATTTCTATGGTAGTGTATATATAGAATCTATAGTGTTCTATGGTGTTCACAAATATGTCACATCTTCTGCTTCTGTCTGTCACTCACTGCTATACCAGTTGTGCAACACCATATGCTGTAGGTCTCACTCTTTGAGGGCTTGGTATCTGTAAATTAGATTTCCAAACTGACTTGCCTTTTGGACCATGATATTTGATAAGGACCGAGAGAGAGGCGGGGGAGGAGCTGAGAGAACATTCCTATCACTTGTTGTGAGCGCAAGTGTGAGATAGCAGGATAGAAGGTTAAAGGGATGGAAGGTGAGAGGGATGGAAGGTTAGAAGGATAGAAGGTTAGAAGTTTAGAAGGTTAGAGGGATAGAAGGTTAGAAGGATAGAAGGTTAGAAGGATAGAAGGTTAGAAGTTTAGAAGGTTAGAGGGATATAAGGTTAGAGGGATAGAAGGTTAGAGGGATAGAAGGTTAGAAGGTTAGAGGGATAGAAGGTTAGAGGGATAGAAGGTTAGAAGGTTAGAGGGATAGAAGGTTAGAGGGATAGAAGGTAAGAGGGATAGAAGGTTAGAGGGCTAGAAGGTTAGAAGGTTAGAAGGTTAGAGGGCTAGAAGGTTAGAAGGTTAGAAGGTTAGAATGATAGAAGGATAGAGGGATAGAATGATAGAAGGTCAGGGGGATAGAATGATAGAAGGTTAGAGGGATAGAAGGTTAGAGGGATAGAATGATAGAAGGTTAAAGGTATAGAGTAATAGTGGGATAGAAGGTTAGAATGATAGAAGGTTAGAGGGATAGAATGATAGAAGGTTAGAGGGATAGAATGATAGAAGGTTAAAGGTATAGAGTAATAGTGGGATAGAAGGTTAGAATGATAGAAGGTTAGAGGGATAGAATGATAGAAGGTTAGAGGGATAGAGTAATAGTGGGATGGAAGATTAGAATGATAGAAGGTTAGAGGGATAGAAGATTAGAAGGATAGAATGATAGAAGGTTAGAGGGATAGAATGATAGAAGGTTAAAGGGATAGAGTAATAGTGGGATAGAAGATTAGAATGATAGAAGGTTAGAGGGATAGAAGGTTAGAAGGTTAGAAGGATAGAATGATAGAAGGTTAGAGGGATAGAATGATAGAAGGTTAGAGGGATAGAATGGTAGAAGGTTAGGGGGATAGAATGATAGAAGGTTAGAGGGATAGAGTAATAGTGGTATAGAAGATTAGAATGATAGAAGGTTAGAGGGATAGAAGGTTAGAAGGATAGAAGGTTAGAGGGATAGAATGATAGAAGGTTAAAGGGATAGAGTAATAGTAGGATAGAAGATTAGAATGATAGAAGGTTAGAGGGATAGAAGGTTAGAAGGTTAGAAGGATAGAATGATAGAAGGTTAGAGGGATAGAATGATAGAAGGTTAGAGGGATAGAATGATAGAAGGTTAGGGGGATATAATGATAGAAGGTTAGAGGGATAGAGTAATAGTGGGATATCTTATATCCTTCCGGTTCCGGTTGGAGCGAGTGGTCGCATCTGCACTTCGCTCCCGCGGGTAGTATAACTTTTTCATTATATTTCATTATATCACAACGGTTTGATTTGTCTAATCTTAGCAATTTCTTCTCAGCTAGCTACATAGCCGTCTTTGTATCAAAGATAATTGCGTAATTATCGTATTTCGCCGTCCTAACGTAGTCTTCACTAGCCAGCTAGCTAACGTCCACTGATTAGCTGCACTGGAGAAACTATTACACTCAACTGAACGACTTGATTAGTGTAGTGTTAGCTAGCTACATAGCTGCCTTTGCTGTCTTCGTATCATCGTATCCAAGATAATTGTGTTGTTTAGGTTTAGAGTGTGTAGTCTTAGAGTGATTATCTTAATTTACCGAGGTTAGCTAGCCAGCTATTTGTCGTCCTTAACGTAGGTGACTCTGCTAGCTAGCCAACGCTAGCCAACGTCTTCTGTATAGAACTCAACTACCCGGTCGCATTCACAGGTAGTATCACATTTTCACTTCATTTCATTACAGTACAACGGTTTGATTTGTTTGATCGTAGCTAGCTACATAGCCGTCTTTGTATCAAAGATAATTGTGTAGTCTAGAGCGATTTTCTAGGTTCGCTAGCCAGCTATTGTCGTTCTTTTAACGCAACGTAACGTAAACAACACTGCTAGCTAGCCAGCTAGCCCCGAATAGCAACACTGCAGAAACTATTACACTCAACGGAACGACTTGATTAGTGTAGTGTCAACAACGCACCCACTGCCAGCTGGCCTACTTCAGCAGTACTGTATCATTTTAATCATTTTAGTCAATAAGATTCTTGCTACGTAGCTTAACTTTCTGAACATTCGAGACGTGTAGTCCACTTGTCATTCCAATCTCCTTTGCATTAGCGTAGCCTCTTCTGTAGCCTGTCAACTATGTGTCTGTTTATCCCTGTTCTCTCCTCTCTGCACAGACCATACAAACGCTCCTCACCGCGTGGCCGCGGCCACCCTACTCTGGTGGTCCCAGCGCGCACGACCCACGTGGAGTTCCAGGTCTCCGGTAGCCTCTGGAACTGCCAATCTGCGGTCAACAAGGCAGAGTTCATCTCAGCCTATGCCTCCCTCCAGTCCCTCGACTTCTTGGCACTGACGGAAACATGGATCACCACAGACAACACTGCTACTCCTACTGCTCTCTCTTCGTCCGCCCACGTGTTCTCGCACACCCCGAGAGCGTCTGGTCAGCGGGGTGGTGGCACCGGGATCCTCATCTCTCCCAAGTGGTCATTCTCTCTTTCTCCCCTTACCCATCTGTCTATCGCCTCCTTTGAATTCCATGCTGTCACAGTTACTAGCCCTTTCAAGCTTAACATCCTTATCATTTATCGCCCTCCAGGTTCCCTCGGGAGAGTTCATCAATGAGCTTGATGCCTTGATAAGCTCCTTTCCTGAGGACGGCTCACCTCTCACAGTTCTGGGCGACTTTAACCTCCCCACGTCTACCTTTGACTCTTTCCTCTCTGCCTCCTTCTTTCCACTCCTCTCCTCTTTTGACCTCACCCTCTCACCTTCCCCCCCCCTACTCACAAGGCAGGCAATAGGTAATACCCTCGACCTCATCTTTACTAGATGCTGTTCCTCCACTAACCTCATTGCAACTCCCCTCCAAGTCTCCGACCACTGCCTTGTATCCTTTTCCCTCTCGCTCTCATCCAACACCTCTCACACTGCCCCTACTCGGATGGTATCGCGCCGTCCCAACCTTCGCTCTCTCCCCCCCGCTACTCTCTCCTCTTCCATCCTATCATCTCTTCCCTCCGCTCAAACCTTCTCCCACCTATCTCCTGATTCTGCCTCCTCAACCCTCCTCTCCTCCCTCTCTGCATCCCTTGACTCTCTATGTCCCCTATCCTCCAGGCCGGCTCGGTCCTCCCTCCCGCTCCGTGGCTCGATGACTCATTGCGAGCTCACAGAACAGGGCTCCGGGCAGCCGAGCGAAAATGGAGGAAAACTCGCCTCCCCTGCGGACCTGGCATCCTTTCACTCCCTCCTCTCTACATTTTCCTCCTCTGTCTCTGCTGCTAAAGCCACTTTCTACCACGCTAAATTCCAAGCATCTGCCTCTAACCCTAGGAAGCTCTTTGCCACCTTCTCCTCCCTCCTGAATCCTCCGCCCCTCCCCCCTCCTCCTCTCTGCAGATGACTTCGTCAACCATTTTGAAAAGAAGGTCGACGACATCCGATCCTCGTTTGCTAAGTCAAACGACACCGCTGGTTCTGCTCACACTGCCCTACCCTGTGCTCTGACCTCTTTCTCCCCTCTCTCTCCAGATGAAATCTCGCGTCTTGTGACGGCCGGCCGCCCAACAACCTGCCCGCTTGACCCTATCCCCTCCTCTCTTCTCCAGACCATTTCCGGAGACCTTCTCCCTTACCTCACCTCGCTCATCAACTCATCCCTGACCGCTGGCTACGTCCCTTCCGTCTTCAAGAGAGCGAGAGTTGCACCCCTTCTGAAAAAACCTACACTCGATCCCTCCGATGTCAACAATTACAGACCAGTATCCCTTCTTTCTTTTTTTCTCCAAAACTCTTGAACGTGCCGTCCTTGGCCAGCTCTCCCGCTATCTCTCTCTGAATGACCTTCTTGATCCAAATCAGTCAGGTTTCAAGACTAGTCATTCAACTGAGACTGCTCTCCTCTGTATCACGGAGGCGCTCCGCACTGCTAAAGCTAACTCTCTCTCCTCTGCTCTCATCCTTCTAGATCTGTCGGCTGCCTTCGATACTGTGAACCATCAGATCCTCCTCTCCACCCTCTCCGAGTTGGGCATCTCCCGGCGCGGCCCACGCTTGATTGCGTCCTACCTGACAGGTCGCTCCTACCAGGTGGCGTGGCGAGAATCTGTCTCCTCACCACGCGCTCTCACCACTGGTGTCCCCCAGGGCTCTGTTCTTGGCCCTCTCCTATTCTCGCTATACACCAAGTCACTTGGCTCTGTCATAACCTCACATGGTCTCTCTTATCATTGCTATTCAGACGACACACAATTAATCTTCTCCTTTCCCCCTTCTGATGACCAGGTGGCGAATCGCATCTCTGCATGTCTGGCAGACATATCAGTGTGGATGACGGATCACCACCTCAAGCTGAACCTCGGCAAGACGGAGCTGCTCTTCCTCCCGGGGAAGGACTGCCCGTTCCATGATCTCGCCATCACGGTTGACAACTCCATTGTGTCCTCCTCCCAGAGCGCCAAGAACCTTGGCGTGATCCTGGACAACACCCTGTCGTTCTCAACCAACATCAAGGCGGTGGCCCGTTCCTGTAGGTTCATGCTCTACAACATCCGCAGAGTACGACCCTGCCTCACACAGGAAGCGCGCAGGTCCTAATCCAGGCACTTGTCATCTCCCGTCTGGATTACTGCAACTCGCTGTTGGCTGGGCCCCTGCCTGTGCCATTAAACCCCTTCAACTCATCCAGAACGCCGCAGCCCGTCTGGTGTTCAACCTTCCCAAGTTCTCTCACGTCACCCCGCTCCTCCGTTCTCTCCACTGGCTTCCAGTTGAAGCTCGCATCCGCTACAAGACCATGGTGCTTGCCTACGGAGCTGTGAGGGGAACGGCACCTCAGTACCTCCAGGCTCTGATCAGGCCCTACACCCAAACAAGGGCACTGCGTTCATCCACCTCTGGCCTGCTCGCCTCCCTACCACTGAGGAAGTACAGCTCCCGCTCAGCCCAGTCAAAACTGTTCGCTACCCTGGCCCCCCAATGGTGGAACAAACTCCCTCACGACGCCAGGACAGCGGAGACACCTGAAACCCCACCTCTTTAAGGAATACCTAGGATAGGATAAGTAATCCCTCTCACCCCCCCCCCTAAGTTTTAGATGCACTATTGTTAAGTGACTGTCCCACTGGATGTCATAAGGTGAATGCACCAATTTGTAAGTCGCTCTGGATAAGAGCGTCTGCTAAATGACTTAAATGTAAATGTAATGTAATGTAATGGATAGAGGGTTAGAAGGATAGAGGGAGACAGAGAGGTAAATGTCATTTTTTACTCTGTCAATTCAAAAAGGAAATGTAAATTCAATGAACTAATTTAAATATGCTTGTAGAAAACAACAAACCCTGGTTGGAGAGACATGGGAGTGGACCACAAACCCTGGTTGGAGAGACATGGGAGTGGACCACAAACCCTGGTTGGAGAGACATGGGAGTGGACCACAAACCCTGGTTGGAGAGACATGGGAGTGGACCACAAACCCTGGTTGGAGAGACAACGGAGTGGACCACAAACCCTGGTTGGAGAGACATGGGAGTGGACCACAAACCCTGGTTGGAGAGACAAGGGAGTGGACCACAAACCCTGGTTGGAGAGACCAGGGTTTGTGGTCCACTCCTCTCTCAGCCGGGGTTTGTGGTCCACTCCTGTCTCTCCAACCAGGGTTGTGGTCCACTCCCTGTCTCTCCAGGTGGTCCACTCCGTTGTCTCTCCAACCAGGGTTTGTGGTCCACTCCCTTGTAATATAATAATAATAATATTATTATTATTATTATATTACAAGGGAGTGGACCACAAACCCTGGTTGGAGAGACAAGGGAGTGGACCACAAACCCTGGTTGGAGAGACAAGGGAGTGGACCACAAATCCTGGTTGGAGAGACAAGGGAGTGGACCACAAACCCTGGTTGGAGAGACAAGGGAGTGGACCACAAACCCTGGTTGGAGAGACAAGGAGTGGACCACAAACCCTGGTTGGAGAGACAAGGGAGTGGACCACAAACCCTGGTTGGAGAGACAAGGGGAGTGGACCACAAACCCTGGTTGGAGAGACAATGGAGTGGACCACAAACCCTGGTTGGAGAGACAAGGGAGTGGACCACAAACCCTGGTTGGAGAGACAAGGGAGTGGACCACAAACCCTGGTTGGAGAGACAAGGGAGTGGACCACAAACCCTGGTTGGAGAGACAAGGGAGTGGACCACAAACCCTGGTTGGAGAGACAAGGGAGTGGACCACAAACCCTGGTTGGAGAGACAATGGAGTGGACCACAAACCCTGGTTGGAGAGACAAGGGAGTGGACCACAAACCCTGTTTGGAGAGACAAGGGAGTGGACCACAAACCCTGGTTGGAGAGACAAGGGAGTGGACCACAAACCCTGGTAGGAGAGACAAGGGAGTGGACCACAAACCCTGGTTGGAGAGACAAGGGAGTGGACCACAAACCCTGGTTGGAGAGACAACGGAGTGGAGGGGTGGCGATAGAAACTGCAGAGAGAGGGATGACAGAAGGAGAGAAAGAGGGAGAGGGGAGGATGTGAATTGTAGACAATATTGTTTGCTTTAAATGCCATGATGTCATATTAATTTTGTCTTTTCATCTCATAAATTTCACTGCACACTATTGAGGAAGATAATCATATTTTGAGACCCACGTGTTTTAGACAACAGTTTATAATCAGCTGAGGAGACATGCTGTACCAAAATCAACCAATGACGGGAATCTACACATTAGATGACTCAACTCTGTAGGAGGAGCCTAGTGGGCCTGTGATGTTCTCTGTAGGAGGAGCCTAGTGGGCCTGTGATGTTCTCTGTAGGAGGAGCTTAGTGGGCCTTTGATGTTATTTGTTCTCTGTAGGAGGAGCTTAGTGGGCTTTTGATGTTATTTGTTCTCTGTAGGAGGAGCTTAGTGGGCCTTTGATGTTATTTGTTCTCTGTAGGAGGAGCTTAGTGGGCCTTTGATGTTATTTGTTCTCTGTAGGAGGAGCTTAGTGGGCCTTTGGTGTTATTTGTTCTCTGTAGGAGGAGCTTAGTGGGCCTTTGATGTTATTTGTCCTCTGTAGGAGGAGCTTAGTGGGCCTTTGATGTTATTTGTTCTCTGTAGGAGGAGCTTAGTGGGCCTTTGATGTTATTTGTTCTCTGTAGGAGGAGCTTAGTGGGCCTTTGATGTTATTTGTTCTCTGTAGGAGGAGACTGGATTTGTTTTTACTCCGTACGTTCCAAGTACGATTAGTACACAGTATGAAGTTAAGTAAATAGTACGATTAGAAAGAAGGAGAGAGGGAGAGTGAAGGGGCAGAGATAGAGACTTCATAGAAAGGAATGGTGAGAGACAGGTGGAGAGAAAGAAGGAGAGAGGGGGAGTGAAGGGCAGAGATAGAGACTTCATAGAAAGGAATGGTGAGAGACAGGTGGAGAGAAATAGAGAGAGAGGGAGAGTGAAGGGCAGAGATAGAGACTTCATAGAAAGGAATGGTGAGAGACAGGTGGAGAGAAAGAAGGAGAGAGGGGGAGTGAAGGGGCAGAGATAGAGACTTCATAGAAAGGAATGGTGAGAGACAGGTGGAGAGAAAGAAGGAGAGAGGGGGAGTGAAGGGCAGAGATAGAGACTTCATAGAAAGGAATGGTGAGAGACAGGTGGAGAGAAAGAAGGAGAGAGGGGGAGTGAAGGGCAGAGATAGAGACTTCATAGAAAGGAATGGTGAGAGACAGGTGGAGAGAAATAGAGAGAGAGGGAGTGAAGGGGCAGAGATAGAGACTTCATAGAAAGGAATGGTCAGAGACAGGTGGAGAGAAATAGAGAGAGAGGGAGAGTGAAGGGGCAGAGATAGAGACTTCATAGAAAGGAATGGTGAGAGACAGGTGGAGAGAAAGAAGGAGAGAGGGAGAGTGAAGGGGCAGAGATAGAGACTTCATAGAAAGGAATGGTGAGAGACAGGTGGAGAGAAAGAAGGAGAGAGGGAGAGTGAAGGGGCAGAGATAGAGACTTCATAGAAAGGAATGGTGAGAGACAGGTGGAGAGAAAGAAGGAGGGGGAGTGAAGGGGCAGAGATAGAGACTTCATAGAAAGGAATGGTGAGAGACAGGTGGAGAGAAAGAAGGAGAGAGGGGGAGTGAAGGGCAGAGATAGAGACTTCATAGAAAGGAATGGTGAGAGACAGGTGGAGAGAAAGAAGGAGAGAGGGTGAATGGAAGCGGGAGAGACAAATGTAGGAACCATCACAACTATAATAACCGTAAAACTGTGGCAAGCATACAGTATAACAAATATCGCAGTAAAAACAACTATAACAACTGTAACAACTACTTCAACCATGCAGTATAACAGATATAATATCAAAAACAACTACAACAACTGGGGCGGCAGCGTAGCCTAGTGGTTAGAGTGTTGGACTAGTAACCGAAAGGTTGTAAGTTCAAACCCCTGAGCTGACAAGGTACAATCTGTCGTTCTGCCCCTGAACAGGCAGTTAACCCACTGTTCCCAGGCCGTCATTGAAAATAAGAATTTGTGACTTGCCTAGTTAAATAAAGGTTTTAAAAAAACTTTTTTTTTTAACTATATAGATTAACAGATATAACAACTATAGCAACTATAGCAACCACAACAACTATAGCAACTATAGCAACCACAACAACTATAGCAACTATAGCAACCACAACAACTAAAACAACTATAGCAACCACAACAACTATAGCAACTATAACAACCACAACAACTATAGCAACTATAGCATCCACAACAACTATAGCAACTATAGCAACCACAACAACTATAGCAACTATAGCAACCACAACAACTATAGCAACCACAACAACTAAAACAACTGTAACAACCACAACAACTATAGCAACTATAGCAACCACAACAACTATAGCAACTATAGCAACCACAACAACTATAGCAACCACAACAACTAAAACAACTGTAACAACCACAACAACTATAGCAACTATAGCAACCACAACAACTATAGCAACTATAGCAACCACAACAACTAAAACAACTGTAACAACCACAACAACTATAGCAACTATAGCAACCACAACAACTAAAACAACTGTAACAACCACAACAACTATAGCAACTATAGCAACCACAACAACTAAAACAACTATAGCAACCACAACAACTAAAACAACTGTAACAACCACAACAACTATAGCAACTATAGCAACCACAACAACTAAAACAACTGTAACAACCACAACAACTATAGCAACTATAGCAACCCCAACAACTATAGCAACTATAGCAACCACAACAACTAAAACAACTGTAACAACCAAAACAACTAAAAAAACAAAACTACTATACAACTATAAAAAGCATACAGTACAACATATATATAACAACCATCACACATATAACAACTATAGTAACCATAACAACTATAAAAACTATACCGTATAACATATATAACAACCATAACAACCAAAACATTTTAAAAAACAATAACAACAATAACAACAATAACAACCATAACAACCATAACAACCATAACAGCTATAACAACAATAACAACCATAACAGCTATAACAATAATAACAACTATAACAACCATAACAACCATAACAACCATAACAACTATAACAATAATAACAACTATAACAACCATAACAACCATAACAACCATAACAACCATAACAACCATAACAACCATAACAGCTATAACAATAATAACAACTATAACAACCATAACAGCTATAACAATAACAACCATAACAACCATAACAACCATAACAGCCATAACAACTATAATAACCACAAAAACAATAACAACCATAACAACCATAACAACCATAACAACCATAACAACCATAACAGCTATAACAATAATAACAACTATAACAACCATAACAACCATAACAACCATAACAGCTATAACAACCATAACAACCATAACAGCTATAACAACTATAACAACTATAACAACCATAACAACTATAACAACCATAACAACCATAACAACTATAACAACCATAACAACTATAACAACCATAACAACCATAACAACCATAACAACCATAACAACCATAACAACTATAACAACCATAACAGCTATAACAACCATAACAACCATAACAACCATAACAACCATAACAACCATAACAACCATAACAACTATAACAACCATAACAGCTATAACAATAACAACCATAACAACCATAACAACCATAACAACCATAACAACCATAACAGCTATAACAACCATAACAACCATAACAACCATAACAACCATAACAGCTATAACAACCATAACAACCATAACAACCATAACAGCTATAACAATAACAACCATGACAACCATAACAACCATAACAGCTATAACAATAACAACCATAACAACCATAACAACCATAACAGCTATAACAATAACAACCATAACAACCATAACAACCATAACAGCTATAACAATAACAACCATAACAACCATAACAACCATAACAACCATAACAACCATAACAGCTATAACAACCATAACAGCTATAACAATAACAACCATAACAACCATAACAACCATAACAGCTATAACAACCATAACAACCATAACAACCATAACAGCTATAACAACCATAACAACCATAACAACAATAACAACCATAACAACCATAACAACTATAACAACCATAACAACCATAACAACCATAACAACCATAACAACCATAACAACCATAACAGCTATAACAACCATAACAGCTATAACAATAACAACCATAACAACCATAACAACCATAACAACCATAACAACCATAACAACAATAACAACTATAACAGCTATAACAACCATAACAGCTATAACAATAACAACCATAACAACCATAACAACCATAACAGCTATAACAATAACAACCATAACAACCATAACAGCTATAACAACTATAACAGCTATAACAACCATAACAACCATAAAAACTATAACAATTAAAACAACTGAAACAACTAAAACAGCTATAATAACCATAACAACCATAACAACCATAACAAGTATTAACAACCATAACAACCATAACAACCATAACAACCATAACAGATATAACAACTAAAACAACTAAACACACTATAAAAAACATACAGTATAACATATATAACAACCTCCTCCATTTCACTCTCCCTCTTTCTCTCTCTCTCTCTCTGATAGCAGCTAATGAGAATGATTAGAGGTTGCTAATTAAGCTAAATCCCTCCTCTTCCCCTTTAATGTAACTCCTCCCCTCATTTCATCTCACATCTCTCTCCTTTCTATACATTCACCAAATCTCACTCGATCTGGACAGAGCCTGCTTTCCCACCCCTCTCTCTCTCCCCTCCCCACCCTCTCTCTCTCTCTCCCACCCCTCTCTCTCTCTCTCTCTTCCTCCCACCCCTCTTCTCTCTCTCCCTCCCCACCCCTCTCTCTCTCTCCTCCCCACCACCTTCTCTCTCTCCCTCCCCACCCCCTCTCTCTCTCTCCCTCCCCCCACTCCCTCTCTCTCCCTCCCCACCCCTCTCTCTCTCTCCCTCCCCCACCTCTCTCTCTCTCTCCCTCTTCCTCCCCACCCCCTCTCTCTCTCTCTCCCCCCCACCTCTCTCTCTCTCTCCCTCCCCACCCCTCTCTCTCTCTCTCCCTCCCCCACCCCTCTCTCTCTCTCTTCCTCCCCCACCCCCCTCTCTTCTCTCTCACTCCCCACCCCTCTCTCTCTCCTCTCCCCACCCCTCTCTCTCTCTCTCCCTCCCACCCCTCTCTCTCTCTCTCCCTCCCCACCCCTCTCTCTCTCTCTCCCTCCCCACCCCTCTCTCTCTCTCCTCTCCCCACCCCTCTCTCCCTCCCCACCCCTCTCTCTCTCCTCTCCCCACCCCTCTCTCTCCTCTCCCCACCCCCTCTCTCTCTCTCTCTCCCTCCCCCACCCCTCTCTCTCTCTCTCCCTCCTCCCACCCCCTCTCTCTCTCTCTCCTCCCCACCCCTCTCTCTCTCTCCCTCCCCCACCCCTCTCTCTCTCTCTCCCTCCCCACCCCCTCTTCTCTCCCTCCCCCACCCCCTCTCCTCTCCCTCCCCCACCCCTCTCTCTCTCTCCCCTCCCCACCCCTCTCTCTCTCTCTCCCTCCCCACCCTCTCTCTCTCTCTCCCTCCCCACCCTCTCTCTCTCTCCCCTCCCCACCCCCTCTCTCTCCTCCCTCCCCACCCCTCTCTCTCTCTCTCCCTCCCCACCCTCTCTCTCCCTCTCCCTCCCCACCCCCTCTCTCTCTCCTCCCTCCCCACCCCTCTCTCTCTCTCTCCCTCCCCACCCCCCTCTCTCTCTCTCCCTCCCCACCCCTCTCTCCCTCCCCACCCTCTCTCTCTCCCTCCCCACCCCTCTCTCTCTCTCCTCCCCACCCCCCTCTCTCTCTCACCCCTCTCTCTCTCTCTCCTCCCCACCCCCCTCTCTCTCTCTCTCCCTCCCCACCCCTCTCTCTCTCCCTCCCCCACCCCTCTCTCTCTCCTCCCTCCCCCCCCTCTCCCACTCTCTCTCCCTCCCCCACCCCTCTCTCTCTCTCTCCCTCCCACCCCTCTCTCCCTCTTCCTCCCTGCCCCCTCTCCCTCTCCTCCCTCTTCTCCCCACCCCTCTGTCTCTCTCTCCCCACCCCTCTCTCTCTCCCCACCCCTCTCTCTCTCCTCCCTCCCCACCCCTCTCCCTCTTCCTCCCTGCCCCCTCCCCTCTCTCCCTCTTCCTCCCCACCCTCTCTCTCTCTCTTCCTCCCTGCCCCCTCTCCCTCTCTCTCCCTTCCTCCCTCTTCCTCCCCACCCCTCTCTCCCTCTTCCTCCCTGCCCCCCTCTCTCTCTCTTTCCTCCCCACCCTCTCTCCCTCTTTCCTTCCTCCCTCCCCCTCTCTCTCTCTCTCCCTCCCCACCCCTCTCTCCCTCTCTCTCTCTCCTCTCCCGCTTCCTCCCCACCCCCCTCTCCCCTCTCCCCACCCTCTCTCTCTCCCTCCCCGCCCTTCTCTCTCTTCCTCCCCACCCTTCTCTCTCTCCTCACCACCCTTCTCTCTTCCTCCACACCCCCTCTCTCCTCCCTCCCTCCCCACCCTCTCTCTCTTCCTCCCCACCCTTCTCTCCTCCCTCCCTGCCCCCTCTCTCTCCCTCACCACCCCTCTCTTTATTCCTCCACATCCCTCTCTCTCTCCTCACCACCCCTCTCTTTTCTTCCTCCCCACCCCTCTCTCTCTCTCCCTCACCACCCCCTCTCCCTCCCCCCCATCCCTCTCTCTATCCCTCACCACCCCTCTCTCTCTCTTCCTCCCCACCCTTCTCTCTCTTCCTCCCCACCCCTCTCTCTCTCCCCGCCCTCACCACCCCCTCTCTCCCTCTTCCTCCCCCACCATCCCTCTCTCTCTCCCTCCCCACCCCTCTCTCTCTCTCCCCTCCCCCCACCCCCTCTCTCTCTCTCTCTCTCCCTCTTCCTCCCCACCCCTCCCTCCCTCTCCCTCCCCCACCCCTCTCTCTCTCTCCTCCCCACCCTCTCTCCTCCCACCCCCCTCTCTCTCTCTCTCCCTCCCACCCCTCTCTCTCTCTCTCCCTCCCCACCCTCCTCTCTCTCTCCCTCCCCACCCCTCTCTCTCCTCCTCCCCACCCCCTCTCTCTCCCTCCCTCCCCACCCCTCTCTCTCTCCCACTCCCTCCCCACCCTCTCTCCTCCCTCCCACCCCTCTCTTCTCCTTCCCCACCCCCCTCTCTCTCTCTCCTCCCTCCCCACCCCCCTCTCTCTCTCCCTCCCCACCCTCCTCCTCCCCACCCCTCTCACTCCCTCCCCACACCCCTCTCTCTCCTTCCCACTCTCTCTCTCTCCCTCCCCACCCCCTCTCTCTCTCCTCCCTCCCCCTCTCTCCTCTCCCCTCCCCCCACCCCCCCACCCTCTCTCTCTCCCTCCCCACCCCCTCTCTCCTCCCCTCCCCACCCCTCTCTCCTCCCCACCCACCCTCTCTCTCTCTCTCCTCTCCCACCCCCTCTCCTCCCTCTCTCCCTCCCCCTACCCCTCTCTCTCTCTCCCTCTCCACCCCCTCTCTCTCTCTCCCTCCCTCCCTCTCTCCCTCCCCCACTCTCTCTCTCCCTCCCCACCCCCCCTCCTCCCTCTCTCTCCCACCCCTCTCTCTCCTCCCACCCCCTCTCCTCTCCTCCCTCCACCCTCTCTCTCCCTCCCCCACCCCCTCTCTCTCCCTCCCACCCCTCTCTCTCTCCTCCCTCCCCACCCCCTCTCTCTCTTCCCCTCCCCACCCTCTCTCTCTCTCTCCCTCCCCACCCCTCTCTCTCTCTCTCTCCCTCCCCATCCTCCCTCCCCACCCCTCTCTCTCTCTCCCTCCCCACCCCTCTCTCTCTCTCTCTCCCTCCCCACCCCTCTCTCTCTCCTCCCTCCCCATCCCTCCCTCTCTCCCTCCCCACCCCTCTCCCTCTCTCCCCACCCCTCTGTCCCTCTTCCTCCCTCCCCCTCCCCACCCCCCTCTTCCTCCCCACCCCTCTGTCTCTCTCTCCCACCCCTCTCTCTCTCTCCCTCCCCACCCCTCTCTCTCTCTCTCCCCTCCCCACCCCTCTCTCCCTCT
>NW_025749904.1:20000-21891 GCF_021184085.1 Oncorhynchus gorbuscha | reverse complement strand
AAGTCCCTAACATTCCCAAGTCTCTACCATTCCCAAGTCCCTTCCATTCCCAAGTCCCTACATTCCCAAGTCCTTCCATTCCCAAGTTCCTACCATTCCCAAGTTCCTACCATTTCCAAGTCCCTTCCATTCCCAAGTTCCTACCATTCCCAAGTCCCTTCCATTCCCGAGTCCCTTCCATTCCCAAGTTCCTACCATTCCCAAGTCCCTTCCATTCCCAAGTCCCTTCCATTCCCAAGTCCCTACCATTCCCAAGTCCCTTCCATTCCCAAGTTCCTACCATTCCCAAGTTCCTACCATTTCCAAGTCCCTTCCATTCCCAAGTTCCTACCATTCCCAAGTCCCTTCCATTCCCGAGTCCCTTCCATTCCCAAGTTCCTACCATTCCCAAGTCCCTTCCATTCCCGAGTCCCTTCCATTCCCAAGTTCCTACCATTCCCAAGTGAGGGGAAGGAGCAGCCATAACAACAGTAATCAGGTCACGACCTGCCACTGACCCTGCCTCAGTTGTGCTGGCCAGACTGTGTGCGCGTGTGTGTCCACCTGCCTGCGAGTGTGTGTGACTGTGTGTGCACTTGTGTGTCTGTGAGTGTGTGTGACTGTGTGTGGACTTGTGTGTGTGTGTCTGTGAGTGTGTCCTGAAACTTCACACCGTCTCTCATCCCTCTCTCACACAGAGAGACATCCATCCATTTAGTCAGAAATGGCCGTTAAACCACAGCTGACAGCAGAGGAACACTAATGACCCAGAATCCTGTGCAGCGAACCACGGGCACCCATTATACGAGCAGCACCACTGCACAAACACACACACTGCCACGTCACCCATCACCTCACGTTCCTACTATTCCCAAGTCCCTTCCATTCCCAAGTTCCTACCATTCCCAAGTCCCTACCATTCCCAAATCCTACCATTCCCAAGTCTCTAACATTCTCAATTCCCTACCATTCCCAAGTCCCTACCATTCCCAAATCCTACCATTCCCAAGTCCCTACCATTCTCAATTCCCTACCATTCCCAATTCCCTTCCATTCCCAAGTTCCTACCATTCCCAAGTCCCTTCCATTCCCAAGTTCTTACCATTCCCAAGTCCCTACCATTCCCAAATCCCTAACATTCTCAAGTCTCTAACATTCCCAAGTTCCTACCATTCCCAAGGCCCTACCATTCCCAAATCCCTACCATTCCCAAGTCCCTAACATTCTCAATTCCCTACCATTCCCAATTCCCTTCCATTCCCAAGTTCCTACCATTCCCAAGTTCCTACCATTCCCAAGTCCCTTCCATTCCCAAGTTCCTACCATTCCCAAACCCCTACCATTCCCAAGTCCCTAACATTCTCAAATCCCTACCATTCCCAAATCCCTAACATTCTCAAGTCTCTACCATTCCAAAGTCTCTAACATTTCCAAGTTCATACCATTCCAAAGTCCCTACCATTCCCAAGTCCCTACCATTCCCAAGTCCTTCCCATTCCCAAGTCCCTACCTTTCCGAAGTTTCTACCATTTCCAAGTCACTAGCATTTCCAAGTCCCTAGCATTCCCAAGTTCCTAGCATTCCCAAGTCCCTAGCATTCCCAAGTCCCGAGCATTCCCAAGTCCCTACCATTCACCAGATGGAGGAGATGGAGGTGTTCTGTTAGTCCTATGTCGTGAGCCCACAGAGAAGCAGCATATGTGATACTGTAGAGTGCACCTAGTGATCCAATTACAGCCTGCTGAGTACCAGTCTGTTTCTGCATCAGCCAACACCTTTGTCATTGTCTTGCCAAGGCAACAACATAAGCCATTTGAAAACACTATTATATACTTGTATTTCAGAGAAGAATTACAATGCTACGATTTCACACACGGATCCTCCTTTCTTCTCCATTCTTATTGATATCAGG
>NW_025749904.1:0-15000 GCF_021184085.1 Oncorhynchus gorbuscha | reverse complement strand
TGATGCGACGTCCCATCAACATTTGTGCAGGTGAAAGTCCGTTCTGCAGCGGTGTGCTGCGGTAGATCATCAGATTTTTTAGGAAATCCTCCTTTCCACCGTGTGCCTTTTTCATCAGACCTTTGACAATTTTGAGTGAACTCTCTGCTAAGCCTTTGGACCTTGGGTAGTTGGGGCTGGAGGTGTTGTGTCGGAATCCCCAGTCGTTAGCCAATGATCGGAATTCAGAACTTGAGAACTGCGGGCCATTGTCCGAGTCCAGTTCAGACGCAGCCCCATGTCTTGCAGAGACTGATTTCAGGTAGGGGATTACAGCTTTGCTTAGAGGTAGTTGGCAGTGTTGCTACTTCAGGGTAGTTTGAGTAGTAGTCGGTAACGACATTGTGACTTATGCCGTTGCAGTCAAAAAGGTCAACTCCAACTTCGTAGTAGGGTCTGTTGGGTACTGGATGAGGCATTAGTGGCTCTGCTTGCTGCTTTGGCCTGTAGGTCAAACACAGTTCACATGAAGCAGTGGTCTGGCTGATTTCCTGGTTCATTCTTGGCCAGTACATTACTTCTCGTGCTCGTCATTTGCATTTTTCCTCACCCAAGTGGCCCTCGCTTTCACATGCATTGATTCCTAGAATAGGCTGTACACTCTTTTCCACAATCAGCAGCTGTGCTCTGAACTGCTTTCCTTTGTGCTGTAAAGTTACTATGCAGCTACCTTTGACTGGTACGTTCTCCCCAGTATAACCAGTAACCTTCATCTTCACCTTCAGTGTTTTGTAGTCATCCAGCGACAACAGGTTTACCTGTGCTCCAGTATCAAGCTTGAATGGTATTATAGTTTCATTCACCTTCAGTGTTTTGTAGTCATCCAGCGACAACAGGTTTACCTGTGCTCCAGTATCAAGCTTGAATGGTATTATAGTTTCATTCACCTTCAGTGTTTTGTAGTCATCCAGCGACAACAGGTTTACCTGTGCTCCAGTATCAAGCTTGAATGGTATTATAGTTTCATTCACCTTCCGTGTTTTGTAGTCATCCAGCGACAACAGGTTTACCTGTGCTCCAGTATCAAGCTTGAATGGTATTATAGTTTCATTCACCTTCAGTGTTTTGTAGTCATCCAGCGACAACAGGTTTACCTGTGCTCCAGTATCAAGCTTGAATGGTATTATAGTTTCATTCACCTTCAGTGTTTTGTAGTCATCCAGCGACAACAGGTTTACCTGTGCTCCAGTATCAAGCTTGAATGGTATTATAGTTTCATTCACCTTCAGTGTTTTGTAGTCATCCAGCGACAACAGGTTTACCTGTGCTCCAGTATCAAGCTTGAATGGTATTATAGTTTCATTCACCTTCCGTGTTTTGTAGTCATCCAGCGACAACAGGTTTACCTGTGCTCCAGTATCAAGCTTGAATGGTATTATAGTTTCATTCACCTTCCGTGTTTTGTAGTCATCCAGCGACAACAGGTTTACCTGTGCTCCAGTATCAAGCTTGAATGGTATTATAGTTTCATTCACCTTCAGTGTTTTGTAGTCATCCAGCGACAACAGGTTTACCTGTGCTCCAGTATCAAGCTTGAATGGTATTATAGTTTCATTCACCTTCAGTGTTTTGTAGTCATCCAGCGACAACAGGTTTACCTGTGCTCCAGTATCAAGCTTGAATGGTATTATAGTTTCATTCACCTTCAGTGTTTTGTAGTCATCCAGCGACAACAGGTTTACCTGTGCTCCAGTATCAAGCTTGAATGGTATTATAGTTTCATTCACCTTCCGTGTTTTGTAGTCATCCAGCGACAACAGGTTTACCTGTGCTCCAGTATCAAGCTTGAATGGTATTATAGTTTCATTCACCTTCCGTGTTTTGTAGTCATCCAGCGACAACAGGTTTACCTGTGCTCCAGTATCAAGCTTGAATGGTATTATAGTTTCATTCACCTTCCGTGTTTTGTAGTCATCCAGCGACAACAGGTTTACCTGTGCTCCAGTATCAAGCTTGAATGGTATTATAGTTTCATTCACCTTCAGTGTTTTGTAGTCATCCAGCGACAACAGGTTTACCTGTGCTCCAGTATCAAGCTTGAATGGTATTATAGTTTCATTCACCTTCCGTGTTTTGTAGTCATCCAGCGACAACAGGTTTACCTGTGCTCCAGTATCAAGCTTGAATGGTATTATAGTTTCATTCACCTTCAGTGTTTTGTAGTCATCCAGCGACAACAGGTTTACCTGTGCTCCAGTATCAAGCTTGAATGGTATTATAGTTTCATTCACCTTCAATGTTTTGTAGTCATCCATTCAACAGGTTTACTGCATTGCATATTTCCATACAATCAACAAACAATGGTATTCAATCTCAGTTCACCTTCCATGATTTGTCAGTCATCCAGGGACAACAGGTTTTGTGCTCCAGTATCAAGCTTGAATGGATAAATCCACATTTTCATTCACATTCAGTGTTTTGATGTCATCTCGACAACTTGTTTTTGTTTTGTAAGGCATTGTGTGTGTGTTGCTCACTCTTCAGTGTTATTGCATCATCACTGATGTCTCTTCCCTGTGCTCAGCTCTTTTAGCTTGTTTTTGTTTTATAGGCTTCATTCACCTTTACAGTGTGTTGCTAATCTCTTGTTATTGCATTTACACTGATGTCTCTTCCCTGCACAGCTCTTTTCACTTCAGTTTTTGTTTTGTCATAGGCAGTTGTGTGTTTTTGCTCTCTCTTGTTAAATGCATACACTGATGTCTCTTCCCTGCACAGCTTTTTAGTTGTTTTTGTTTTGTAAGGCAAGTTGTGTATGTGTTGCTCCTCTCTTGTTATTGCATACACTGATGTCTCTTCCCTGCACAGCTCTTTTACTTGTTTTTGTTTTGTAAGGCGTTGTGTGTGTGTGTTGCTCCTCTCTTGTTATTGCATACACTGATGTCTCTTCCCTGCACAGCTCTTTTACTTGTTTTTGTTTTGTAAGGCGTTGTGTGTGTGTGTTGCTCCTCTCTTGTTATTGCATACACTGATGTCTCTTCCTGCACAGCTCTTTTACTTGTTTTTGTTTTGTAAGGCGTTGTGTGTGTGTGTTGCTCCTCTCTTGTTATTGCATACACTGATGTCTCTTCCCTGCACAGCTCTTTTACTTGTTTTTGTTTTGTAAGGCATTGTGTGTGTGTTGCTCCTCTCTTGTTATTGCATACACTGATGTCTCTTCCCTGCACAGCTCTTTTGCTTGTTTTTGTTTTGTAAGGCGTTGTGTGTGTGTGTGTGTTGCTCCTCTCTTGTTATTGCATACACTGATGTCTCTTCCCTGCACAGCTCTTTAGCTTGTGCTCTGGTGGTTTCAGCTGCTTGACACATATTCACTGCTTTATCCAAAGTTAAATCTTGCTCACGCAGCAATCTCTCCTTGAGTCCATTGTCAACTATGCCACAGACTATCCTGTCTTTCACTAGTGAGTCTTTCAGATTTTCAAATTCAGACGTTTTGCTCAGTGTGTTCAGCTCAGCCAAATACTGGTCAAAACTGACTCCTTGTTTCTGATCATGAGAGAAAAACTTGTATCTCTCAAACGTGACGTTCTGGCTTGGTACAAAGGACTCCTCAAATTTAGCCATTAGCACAGTCAATATCAAGTTTGCCTCGTCTTGCTGAAAGATTTTGTAAATGTCCAATGCCTCCTCTTCAATAACATGTAGAAAAATGGAAGCTTTCAATTTGTCATCATCTCCCCCTGCACCACTGGCTGCTAGGTAGATATTGAATCTCTGATTGCAACATTTCCAATTGTCAGCTAAATTGCCTGTTAACTGCATAGGAGTAGAAGGACTAAGGCTATCCATGATGGAGAACAGGAACCGTGTCAATTTCTCTTACTTCAGTATGTTGCTCATCAACTTGCTCTTCAACAGATTCCAATGCAGCCTCGCTCTCGCTGCCTTCACTCTCACTGCTGTCACTCTATCTGCTGTCACTCTATCTGCTGTCACACTATCTGCTGTCACTCTATCTGCTGTCACTCTATCTGCTGTCACTCTCACTGCTGTCACTCTCGCTGCCGTCACTCTATCTGCTGTCACTCTATCTGCTGTCACTCTATCTGCTGTCACTTCGCTTTGTCACTCTCGCTGCTGTCACTCTAGCTGCTGTCATACACTGATGTCTGTCACTCTCGCTGCTGTCACTCTTGCTGCTTTGTCACTCTATCTGCTGTCACTCTATCTGCTGTTACTCATAGCTGATGTCTCTTCACTGCTGTCACTCTTTTACTGCTGTCACATTATCTGTGTCACTCTATCTGCTGTCACTCTAGCTGCTGTCTCTGCTGTCACTCTCGCTGCTGTCACTCTCACTGCTGTCACTCTAGCTGCTGTCACTCTATCTGCTGTCACTCTCACTGCTGTCACTCTCACTGCTGTCACTCTATCTGCTGTCACTCTATCTGACACATATTCACTGCTTTATCTGCTGTCACTCTCACTGCTGTCACTCTCGCTGCTGTCCATTCTCACTGCTGTCACTCTAGCTGCTGTCACTCTATCTGCTGATTTTCAAATTCAGGCGTTTTGCTGTGTGTCACTCTATACTGCTGTCACTCTCACTGCTGTCACTCTGCTCTCACTCTTCTGCTGTCACTCTCAAATGCTGTCACTCAATATCTGCTGTCTTGCTGAAAGATTTTGTCAATCTGCTGTCACTCTATCTGCTGTCACTTTCAATTTGTCATCTCTCGCTGCTGTCACTCTATCTGCTGTCACTCTATCTGCTGTCACTCTATTGTCACTCTCACTGCTGTCACTCTCACTGCTGTCACTCTATCTGCTGTTACTCTCACTGCTGTCACTCTCACTGCTGTCACTCTCAACTGCTGTCACTCTAGCTGCTGTCACTCTATCTGCTGTCACTCTATCTGCTGTCACTCTCACTGCTGTCACTCTCACTGCTGTCACTCTCACTGCTGTCACTCTATCTGCTGTCACTCTATCTGCTGTCACTCTCACTGCTGTCACTCTCGCTGCCGTCACTCTATCTGCTGTCACTCTATCTGCTGTCACTCTATCTGCTGTCACTCTCGCTGCTGTCACTCTCGCTGCTGTCACTCTAGCTGCTGTCACTCTCTCTGCTGTCACTCTCGCTGCTGTCACTCTTGCTGCTGTCACTCTATCTGCTGTCACTCTATCTGCTGTCACTCTAGCTGCTGTCACTCTCACTGCTGTCACTCTCACTGCTGTCACTCTATCTGCTGTCACTCTATCTGCTGTCACTCTAGCTGCTGTCACTCTCACTGCTGTCACTCTCGCTGCTGTCACTCTCACTGCTGTCACTCTAGCTGCTGTCACTCTATCTGCTGTCACTCTCACTGCTGTCACTCTCACTGCTGTCACTCTATCTGCTGTCACTCTATCTGCTGTCACTCTAGCTGCTGTCACTCTCACTGCTGTCACTCTCGCTGCTGTCACTCTCACTGCTGTCACTCTAGCTGCTGTCACTCTATCTGCTGTCACTCTATCTGCTGTCACTCTATCTGCTGTCACTCTCACTGCTGTCACTCTCACTGCTGTCACTCTAGCTGCTGTCACTCTCGCTGCTGTCACTCTAGCTGCTGTCACTCTAGCTGCTGTCACTCTCGCTGCTGTCACTCTATCTGCTGTCACTCTCACTGCTGTCACTCTCGCTGCTGTCACTCTATCTGCTGTCACTCTATCTGCTGTCACTCTAGCTGCTGTCACTCTCACTGCTGTCACTCTCACTGCTGTCACTCTATCTGCTGTTACTCTCACTGCTGTCACTCTCACTGCTGTCACTCTCACTGCTGTCACTCTAGCTGCTGTCACTCTATCTGCTGTCACTCTATCTGCTGTCACTCTCACTGCTGTCACTCTCACTGCTGTCACTCTCACTGCTGTCACTCTAGCTGCTGTCACTCTAGCTGCTGTCATTCTATCTGCTGTCACTCTATCTGCTGTCACTCTATCTGCTGTCACTCTCGCTGCTGTCACTCTCGCTGCTGTCACTCTATCTGCTGTCACTCTATCTGCTGTCACTCTATCTGCTGTCACTCTAGCTGCTGTCACTCTCGCTGCTGTCACTCTCGCTGCTGTCACTCTATCTGCTGTCACTCTATCTGCTGTCACTCTAGCTGCTGTCACTCTCACTGCTGTCACTCTCGCTGCTGTCACTCTCACTGCTGTCACTCTCACTGCTGTCACTCTAGCTGCTGTCACTCTAGCTGCTGTCACTCTATCTGCTGTCACTCTATCTGCTGTCACTCTATCTGCTGTCACTCTCGCTGCTGTCACTCTCGCTGCTGTCACTCTAGCTGCTGTCACTCTCGCTGCTGTCACTCTCGCTGCTGTCACTCTAGCTGCTGTCACTCTAGCTGCTGTCACTCTCGCTGCTGTCACTCTATCTGCTGTCCCTCTATCTGCTGTCACTCTAGCTGCTGTCACTCTCGCTGCTGTCACTCTAGCTGCTGTCACTCTATCTGCTGTCACTCTATCTGCTGTCACTCTATCTGCTGTCACTCTATCTGCTGTCACTCTATCTGCTGTCACTCTGTTGTCCTCGCTCTTGCAAGCTAGCATCTTCGACTTCTCACGTCACTTGCCTTGTGGTAGAATGTTCAATTTCAGTCACGGAAATTTGCAGAGTTACTCCTTTCTTTTCATCTCGTCATAGCGACTACCAATCTGACACCATGTTCCTTATATAATGACAAACCGGGGCATAGGTTTAACTACTTTTAATGAACATATACTTTAGCTAGAAAACTCCATGTTTAGCCATGCAAGGCATTCTTCAACCACCTGCCCCCGCATAGCCTGCTGGGTAACGTAGTCTAAATGTTATTAACACATAACAACACAGTATCTATGGTATTGTCAGCGGTTTGACGATTGGATTGATGTCTGAGAGTAATGCTTTTTTGACCGAAGCTTGCTTTCTCATAACGTCAACACAGCTTCCTAACGTGTGCAACCTGAAACGTACACACAGACATACTGTATCTCGTCTCATACGGTAAGGAAACATACAGAGAACACCACATGAGGTACTTCCTGGTTCCCTCGAGGTAAAGGTTATTGATGTCAATACAACATGGCCCCCATGGACCTGTGTGTGTTTGAAGTGAGAGCTCTTGTCTTCCCCAACCCCAGTCTGTGAAGGTCAGTAGTTATTGTGGTCTACCACAGGGTGTGAGGGTCAGGAAGAGACCCTGACAGGAGACAGGGCTATCAGGGTAGTAGTCCTATATTGATTATAGACCTTAATAATATCAGGCTACTCAAGTAAAATGTCAAATGATTTCATCAATAGACCTGTTCTATGTAGCTCTGGTTGAGAGCTAGCCTTGTCTCCAGCCTTTCCTGTTGAGGTCTGTTATCTCAAGATAAGAGTAGAATATGTTAGCCAGTGATGCTCCACTACAGTCTATGAGACTGTATCCTGTTTACAGACATTAAACACTTCATGTGTTACATAGACTGGTATCCAGTGATGTGGCCCTACAGACAGTAAACTCTTCACGTGTTACATAGACTGGTACCCAGTGATGTGGCCCTACAGACAGTAAACTCTTCACATGTTACATAGACTGGTACCCAGTGATGTGGCCCTACAGACAGTAAACTCTTCACATGTTACATAGACTGGTATCCAGTGATGTGGCCCTACAGACAGTAAACTCTTCACATGTTACATAGACTGGTACCCAGTGATGTGGCCCTACAGACAGTAAACTCTTCACATGTTACATAGACTGGTATCCAGTGATGTGGCCCTACAGACAGTAAACTCTTCACATGTTACATAGACTGGTACCCAGTGATGTGGCCCTACAGACAGTAAACTCTTCACATGTTACATAGACTGGTATCCAGTGATGTGGCCCTACAGACAGTAAACTCTTCACATGTTACATAGACTGGTACCCACTGATGTGGCCCTACAGACAGTAAACACTTCACGTGTTACATAGACTGGTACCCAGTGATGTGGCCCTACAGACAGTAAACTCTTCACGTGTTACATAGACTGGTACCCAGTGATGTGGCCCTACAGACAGTAAACTCTTCACGTGTTACATAGACTGGTACCCAGTGATGTGGCCCTACAGACAGTAAACTCTTCACGTGTTACATAGACTGGTATCCAGTGATGTGGCCCTACAGACAGTAAACTCTTCACGTGTTACATAGACTGGTATCCAGTGATGTGGCCCTACAGACAGTAAACTCTTCACGTGTTACATAGACTGGTATCCAGTGATGTGGCCCTACAGACAGTAAACTCTTCACGTGTTACATAGACTACCCTGGAGCGCCAAGTGGACCAGATGATTGAGTAGAAATAGAAATATGTTTGTCGAAAAATGTCTACCCTCTTCAATGACATCACACTTGCAGCACACAATCTTATCAACTAAGATGGCTAAATGGTGTTGCCTGTTGTCGATATGAACAGGTGAGATAAGTAGATAAGTGTGTGTGTGTGTGTGTGTGTGTGTGTGTGTGTGTGTGTGTGTGTGTGTGTGTGTGTGTGTGTGTGTGTGTGTGTGTGTGTGTGTGTGTGTGTGTGTGTGTGTGTGTGTGTGTGTGTGTGTGTGTGTGTGGGGGGGGGCACATTGAGATAAGAGCTTGATGGAAACCTCTCAACCTCGCAGCTACGGCTGACAGATAGCATGCCTTTGTGAGCTAATGGAAACAATCACGCACACACACACACGCACGCACGCACGCACGCACGCACACACACACACACACACACACACACACACACACACACACACACACACACACACACACACACACACACACACACACACACACACACACACACACACACACACACACACACACACACACACACACACACACACACACACACACACAGTTTAAACCTGCATTACGTCATCCCTAACAGCGTCAAACCGCGGCTGCTGGTTGTTTAGATAGAGACAGTTTCTCTGCATATTGAAAGAGATTACAATAGACTGTAACACAATGAGAACAGGAGGCTGTTTCCTCTAGAGAACCAGACAGTCTATTCAGCAGGGACCATATGCTTCTCCTCTCCTAAAGATACTGTGTTCCAAATGGCCCCTATATAGTGCACTTCTTTTGACCAGGCTCTGATGGAATGTAGTGCACTGTAAAGTGAATAGGTTGCTGTTTGGTATGCTCAACAGCATTGGTAAGAGTACAACAATTAACTTGATCTTCGTACCCTCTGATTCAATTGAAGTTCAGATATTTTTTTCTAATAATGGATATCCAATGTTGCGATGAAGACAGACACAGGATGATGGATTTTATTTCCATGATGATGAACGGAGAGACACTCAGCTGGCCAGGGCCAAACAATCTCCAAACCTAATTTAGTCAACAGTGTATTGAGAATGAGTCCTATCTCATCTGACTGGGGAAGTCTGGAATCTGACATGTCTCGTTTCAATAATAACAGTGTCTTGACACAATATGGCAACCGGTTCCAATATGAGAGAGATGATGGTTTGATGATCAGTTGTTTTTAATCAACTGTGTAGTGCAAGGGCAAAAACCAGACTGATCCTAGTACTGCATGGGGAAAGGAACCACTACCTAACACAAACTGATCCTAGTACTGCATCCTCAACCAGACTGATCCTAATACTGCATGGGGAAAGGAACCACTACCTAACACAAACTGATCCTAGTACTGCATCCTCAACCAGACTGATCCTAGTACTGCATGGGGAAAGGAACCACAAACTGATCCTAACACATCCTCAAACTGATCCTAGTACTGCATCCTCAACCAGACTGATCCTAGTACTGCATGGGGAAAGGAACCACTACCTAACACAAACTGATCCTAGTACTGCATCCTCAACCAGACTGATCCTAGTACTGCATGGGGAAAGGAACCACTACCTAACACAAACTGATCCTAGTACTGCATCCTCAACCAGACTGATCCTAATACTGCATGGGGAAAGGAACCACTACCTAACACAAACTGATCCTAGTACTGCATCCTCAACCAGACTGATCCTAATACTGCATGGGGAAAGGAACCACTACCTAACACAAACTGATCCTAGTACTGCATCCTCAACCAGACTGATCCTAGTACTGCATCCTCAACCAGACTGATCCTGGTCCTGCATCCTCAACCAGACTGATCCTGGTCCTGCATCCTCAACCAGACTGATCCTGGTCTTGCATCCTCAACCAGACTGATCCTAGTACTGCATCTTCAACCAGACTGATCCTGGTCCTGCATCCTCAACCAGACTGATCCTGGTACTGCATCCTCAACCAGACTGATCCTGGTACTGCATCCTCAACCAGACTGATCTTAGTACTGCATCCTCAACCAGACTGATCCTGGTACTGCATCCTCAAGCAGACTGATCCTGGTACTGCATCCTCAACCAGACTGATCCTGGTACTGCATCCTCAACCAGACTGATCCTAGTACTGCATCCTCAAGCAGACTGATCCTAGTACTGCATCCTCAACCAGACTGATCTTAGTACTGCATCCTCAACCAGACTCATCCTGGTACTGCATCCTCAACCAGACTGATCCTAGTACTGCATCCTCAACCAGACTGATCTTAGTACTGCATCCTCAACCAGACTCATCCTGGTACTGCATCCTCAACCAGACTGATCTTAGTACTGCATGGGGAAAGTAGCCACTATGCAGATCTGACACTGCTTCTACATATACAAGAATTCAGTCAAAAGTGAAAATGGGCTAAAGTAATTTGGATTTTTTTTTTGTTGAAAACTCTTACATTAGCACCCAACAACTGCAGCTATGTACTGTCTGGGTGAAACTGCTTTAAAAGGTCTGGTATTTGGGCAGTAATACTTTCTTCAAAGTTAATGCTGCTTCTCGTTAGCGTCATTAGAGCGAAATGGATGAAGCAGAGAGCAGAGAGATCAGAGGTGGTTCATATAATTCAGAGTCACTACATCCATGTCAGCAGAGTAGCGTTACTCTGTCGACCTTTCTGAAATCACTATATTTAGCCCCAGTCTCTTCTGCTACATCAGGGATCATCAACTAGAATCAGTTACGGGATGATTTTTGTAGACTGCAAATTGACCACAAGAAGCCAAAACAGAGATAATATTTGATTAAAACATAGTAATTTACATTTTTATACAATCACATCTCTATTATACGCGGAACCCTGCCCTGCATCCTTTATTTACCCCCCCTCTGTCAACGCCCTGATCTGTTTCACCTGTCATGGTGATTGTCTCCACCCCCTCCAGGTGTTGCTTTTCCCCCCAGTGTATTTATCCATGTGTTTCCTGTCTCTCTGAGCCAGTGTATTTATCCCTGTGTTTCCTGTCTCTCTGAGCCAGTGTATTTATCCCTGTGTTTCCTGTCTCTCTGAGCCAGTGTATTTATCCCTGTGTTTCCTGTCTCTCTGAGCCAGTGTATTTATCCCTGTGTTTCCTGTCTCTCTGAGCCAGTGTATTTATGCCTGTGTTTCCTGTCTCTCTGTGCCAGTGTATTTATCCCTGTGTTTCCTGTCTCTCTGAGCCAGTGTATTTATCCCTGTGTTTCCTGTCTCTCTGAGCCAGTGTATTTATCCCTGTGTTTCCTGTCTCTCTGAGCCAGTGTATTTATCCCTGTGTTTCCTGTCTCTCTGAGCCAGTGTATTTATCCCTGTGTTTCCTGTCTCTCTGAGCCAGTGTATTTATCCCTGTGTTTCCTGTCTCTCTGAGCCAGTGTATTTATCCCTGTTTCCTGTCTCTCTGAGCCAGTGTATTTATCCCGTGTTTCCTGTCTCTCTGAGCCAGTGTATTTATCCCTGTGTTTCCTGTCTCTCTGAGCCAGTGTATTTATCCCAGTGTTTCCTGTCTCTCTGAGCCAGTGTATTTATCCCTGTGTTTCCTGTCTCTCTGTGCCAGTGTATTTATCCCTGTGTTTCCTGTCTCTCTGTGGCTGCTCGTCTTGTATGTTTAGTCAAGTCAACCAGCGTGTTTTCCCCTGTACTCGTTGTCTATTCTCTTTTGCTAGTCCTCCTGGTTTTGACCACTGCCTGACTCTGGACTACTTTCCCACCTGCCTGATCCGCCTGCCTACCCTGACATTGAATCTGCCTGCCGGTTGGTACCTACTGGACTCTGAACTGGTTTTGACCTTTTGCCTGTACACGACCAGTCTCTTGCCTAGCCCTTTTGGGTTAATAAACATTGTAAGACTCCAACCATCTGCCTCCTGTGTCTGCATCTGGGTCTTGCCTTGTGCCTTGTGCCTTGTGCCTTGATCAGCCGTTACCAACAGCAACCCTGGAGAAATTAGGGTTGACTTGAAAACATTATTAGTGGGAGACTGCTAAATGACTAAATATAGGAGGAAGGTGTAATCCTAATACACCGTCTCCAACTCTCGTATGTGGCAGGGCTTATAGACGATAACGGATTACAAAGGGAAACCCAGCCAGGAGTTTCCCAGCAATGCAGAACTCCCAAATGCCTTTTACTTGCTAGGAGGAAGTGTGATCTCTCTCTCCATGGCTGATGTGATCAAAACAATTAAACAGGTTAACAGTCACAAGGCCGGAACAATCACAGACGGAATACCAGGCCGTGTTCTCAAAGTATGACAGACCAGCTGGCGCAGACCAGCACAGACCAGTGTCTTCACACACATTTTCAATCTATCCGTGTCCCAGTCTGTAATCCCAACAGGTTTCAAACTGACCACCATTATCTCTGTTCCCAAGAGCTCCAAGGTAACCTGCCTATATTAATATTGCCCTGTAGCACTTACATCTGTAATTATGAAGTCTACACCAGTTGTATTTTAGGTAAAGTCTACACCAGTTGTATTTTAGGGTAAAGTCTACACCAGTTGTATTTTAGGGTAAAGTCTACACCAGTTGAATTTTTAGGGTAAAGTCTACACCAGTTGTATTTTAGGGTAAAGTCTACACCAGTTGTATTTTAGGGTAAAGTCTACACCAGTTGTATTTTAGGGTAAAGTCTACACCAGTTGTATTTTAGGGTAAAGTCTACACCAGTTGTATTTTAGGGTAAAGTCTACACCAGTTGTATTTTAGGGTAAAGCCTACACCAGTTGTATTTTAGGGTAAAGTCTACACCAGTTGTATTTTAGGGTAAAGTCTACACCAGTTGTATTTTAGGGTAAAGCCTACACCAGTTGTATTTTAGGGTAAAGCCTACACCAGTTGTATTTTAGGGTAAAGCCTACACCAGTTGTATTTTAGGGTAAAGCCTACACCAGTTGTATTTTAGGGTAAAGCCTACACCAGTTGTATTTTAGGGTAAAGTCTACACCAGTTGTATTTTAGGTAAAGCCTACACCAGTTGTATTTTAGGGTAAAGCCTACACCAGTTGTATTTTTAGGGTAAAGCCTACACCAGTTGTATTTTAGGGTAAAGCCTACACCAGTTGTATTTTAGGGTAAAGCCTACACCAGTTGTATTTTAGGGGTAAAGCCTACACCAGTTGTATTTTTAGGTAAAGCCTACACCAGTTGTATTTTAGGTAAAGCCTACACCAGTTGTATTTTAGGGTAAAGCCTACACCAGTTGTAGTTTAGGGTAAAGTCTACACCAGTTGTATTTTAGGGTAAAGTCTACACCAGTTGTATTTTAGGGTAAAGTCTACACCAGTTGTATTGTGCATGTGACAAATACAATTCGATTTGATTTGACTGTTAATTATTTCCATGATATGCTGTTTTGCACCAATTAGTGACAAGGTATGCTAATCAGACAGAGGGGGGTAAACTGAGACTGGAGAACCCTAGAAGTGTGTCCAAAATGTCAACCTATTCCATAAATAGTGGGGGCCCTAGTCAAAAGTAGTGCACTATATAGGGAATAGGGTGCGATTTTAGACACTTGTCCAAGTGGAGGGTTTACACACTCTCTGTGGAACACCCTAAAACACAGCCATCGATATTCATAGTAATGGTGGTGAGTCTACGCACACACACACAAATCTACACAAATCTACGCACACACACACACGCGTGTGTCCTTGATGATGACTGTACCATGTCATGAGTGTCCTTCACGGTAACACAGATACAGACCTCTACTACACCACAGCTGAAAATAATCAATTAGTTATGCATTTAAAAAAACAAAAACATGAAAACATGAAAAAGATAATCTATGTAATTCCTGGACTGATGTAAAACCCTCTGGTCAATCCAGCCAACATCACACACTACAATATGTATGGATTAGAGAGGCAGTGTGTTCTGGGAAACACACTGATAACACTCTCTCACTAACCACTTCATCACTCCTCCCCTCTCTCACTGGTCTCTCCCTAGATTGGTCTCTCCCTCTTCTCTTGTTTGCTCACTGTTAGCTCATTTCTCTCTCTCACACACACACTCACACACACACACTCGCGCTCTCTCTCTTAACAACCCAAACTCCTCAACCCAGTTCCAGGAGCAGCAGTGGAGACATCCGGGGAGAAGAGAGGCAGGGTAAGTGAGAGGGAACAGTCTGATCAGCCTAGTCACCATCACCTCCACCGACCAGGCCTTCTGATGTAACAACAGGAAATCAAAGGTTAGCGTCTGTTGTTGCAGAACACACTACAGATGTCGGCTCTTCATTTGAACTCCCTGTTGTTGCAGAACACACTACAGATGTCGGCTCTTCATTTGAACGCCCTATCGTTGCAGAACACACTACAGATGTCGGCTCTTCATTTGAACGCCCTGTCGTTGCAGAACACACTACAGATGTCGGCTCTTCATTTGAACGCCCTGTCGTTGCAGAACACACTACAGATGTCGGCTCTTCATTTGAACGCCCTGTCGTTGCAGAACACACTACAGATGTCGGCTCTTCATTTGAACGCCCTGTCGTTGCAGAACACACTACAGATGTCGGCTCTTCATTTGAACGCCCTGTTGTTGCAGAACACACTACAGATGTCGGCTCTTCATTTGAACGCCCTGTTGTTGCAGAACACACTACAGATGTCGGCTCTTCATTTGAACGCCCTGTTGTTGCG
>NW_025749903.1:0-21909 GCF_021184085.1 Oncorhynchus gorbuscha | reverse complement strand
TGTAGACTAACTCACACCTCAACACTGTGCCCAGGTCACTCCCAGCACCACATGCCCATATGTGCTCATCATGAGTCATAAGAATGAACCCAGAAATCCCTCAGCAACCTGACCTTGTAGAAAGTAGATCTTTGTCTCTTCTGGCGGCAGGTCGGGCCAAGTCACAGTACTTTTGTCTAGGTAACAGCTAGCGCCATGCTGTACGTGGTTGGCATTGATAGCGCCATGCTGTACGTGGTTGGTATTGATAGTGCCATGCTGTACGTGGTTGGTATTGATAGTGCCATGCTGTACGTGGTTGGCATTGATAGATCCATGCTGTACGTGGTTGGCATTGATAGATCCATGCTGTACGTGGTTGGCATTGATAGCTCCATGCTGTACGTGGTTGGCATTGATAGCGCAATGCTGTACGTGGTTGGCATTGATAGCTCCATGCTGTACGTGGTTGGCATTGATAGCTCCATGCTGTACGTGGTTGGCATTGATAGCTCCATGCTGTACGTGGTTGGCATTGATAGCTCCATGCTGTACGTGGTTGGCATTGATAGCTCCATGCTGTACGTGGTTGGCATTGATAGCGCCATGCTGTACGTGGTTGGCATTGATAGCGCCATGCTGTACGTGGTTGGCATTGATAGATCCATGCTGTACGTGGTTGGCATTGATAGATCCATGCTGTACGTGGTTGGCATTGATAGATCCATGCTGTACGTGGTTGGCATTGATAGATCCATGCTGTACGTGGTTGGCATTGATAGATCCATGCTGTACGTGGTTGGCATTGATAGATCCATGCTGTACGTGGTTGGCATTGATAGATCCATGCTGTACGTGGTTGGCATTGATAGATCCATGCTGTACGTGGTTGGCATTGATAGATCCATGCTGTACGTGGTTGGCATTGATAGCGCCATGCTGTACGTGGTTGGCATTGATAGCGCAATGCTGTACGTGGTTGGCATTGATAGATCCATGCTGTACGTGGTTGGCATTGATAGATCCATGCTGTACGTGGTTGGCATTGATAGATCCATGCTGTACGTGGTTGGCATTGATAGATCCATGCTGTACGTGGTTGGCATTGATAGATCCATGCTGTACGTGGTTGGCATTGATAGATCCATGCTGTACGTGGTTGGCATTGATAGATCCATGCTGTACGTGGTTGGCATTGATAGCGCCATGCTGTACGTGGTTGGCATTGATAGCGCAATGCTGTACGTGGTTGGCATTGATAGATCCATGCTGTACGTGGTTGGCATTGATAGCTCCATGCTGTACGTGGTTGGCATTGATAGATCCATGCTGTACGTGGTTGGCATTGATAGACCCATGCTGTACGTGGTTGGCATTGATAGATCCATGCTGTACGTGGTTGGCATTGATAGATCCATGCTGTACGTGGTTGGCATTGATAGCTCCATGCTGTACGTGGTTGGCATTGATAGCGCAATGCTGTACGTGGTTGGCATTGATAGCGCAATGCTGTACGTGGTTGGTATTGATAGATCCATGCTGTACGTGGTTGGCATTGATAGCGCCATGCTGTACGTGGTTGGCATTGATAGAATGTACCCAGAAATATAACTCCTTCTGCAACAAGAACCTTGTTATTTTGAGTTTAGATGTATAATTATATGTCTGTGTTGCACGTGTCATGTTGTCGCCCATATACAGTGGGGAGAACAAGTAACAAATCAAATCAAATCAAAAATCAAATCAAATTTTATTTGTCACATACACATGGTTAGCAGATGTTAATTACATTTACATTTAAGTCATTTAGCAGACGCTCTTATCCAGAGCGACTTACAAATTGGTGCATTCACCTTATGACATCCAGTGGAACAGTCACTTTACAATAGTGCATCTAAATCTTAAGGGGGGTGAGAAGGATTACTTATCCTATCCTAGGTATTCCTTAAAGAGGTGGGGTTTCAGGTGTCTCCGGAAGGTGGTGATTGACTCCGCTGTCCTGGCGTCGTGAGGGAGTTTGTTCCACCATTGGGGGGCCAGAGCAGCGAACAGTTTTGACTGGGCTGAGCGGGAACTGTACTTCCTCAGTGGTAGGGAGGCGAGCAGGCCAGAGTTGGATGAACGCAATGCCCTTGTTTGGGTGTAGGGCCTGATCAGAGCCTGGAGGTACTGAGGTGCCGTTCCCCTCACAGCTCCGTAGGCAAGCACCATGGTCTTGTAGCGGATGCGAGCTTCAACTGGAAGCCAGTGGAGAGAGCGGAGGAGCGGGGTGACGTGAGAGAACTTGGGAAGGTTGAACACCAGACGGGCTGCGGCGTTCTTAATGCGAGTGTAGCGAAATGCTTGTGCTTCTAGTTCCGACAATGTAGTAATAACCAACAAGTAATCTAACTAACAATTCCAAAACTACTGTCTTATACACCGTGTAAGGGGATAAGGAATATGTACATAAGGATATATGAATGAGTGATGGTACAGGGCAGCATAGGCAAGATACAGTAGATGGTATCGAGTACAGTATATACATATGAGATGAGTATGTAAACAAAGTGGCATAGTTAAAGTGGCTTGTGATACATGTATTACATAAGGATGTAGTCGATGATATAGAGTACAGTATATACGTATGCATATGAGATGAATAATGTAGGGGTATTTGATACACTGCCCGATTTTGCAGGTTTTGCTACTTACAAAGCACCTTTGATTTAAAAAAAACTACAGACCTCTACATGCTCTGTAAGTAGGAAAACCTGCATCTCTATCAATGTTACATGAATGTGTGATTTTATATCAGGTTATCATAATTCATATACAGTCGGTGTCACAATTCCAGTGGGTCAGAAGTTTACATACACTAAGTTGACTGTGTACTTAAACAGCTTGGAAAACTCCAGAAAATTATGGTTTAAGAAGCTTCTGATAGGCTAAATGACATCATCTGAGTCAATTGGAGGTGTACCTGTGGATGTATTTCAAGGCCTATCTTCAAACTCAGTGCCTCTTTGCTTGACATCATGGGAAAATCAAAATAAATCAGCCAAGACCTCTGAACAAAAATTGTAGACCTCCACAAGTCTGGTTCATCCTTGGGAGCAATTTCCAAACACCTGAAGGTACCACGTTCATCTGTACAAACAACCATGCAGCCGTCATACAGCTCAGGAAGGAGATGCGTTCTGTCTCCTAGAGATGAACGTACTTTGGTGCAAAAAGTGCAAATCAATCCCAGAACAACAGCAAAGGACCTTGTGAAGATGCTGGAGGAAACAGGTACAAAAGTATCTATATCCACAGTAAAATTAGTCCTATATCGACATAACCTGAAAGGCTGCTCAGCAAGGAAGAAGCCACTGCTCCAAAACCGCCATAAAAAAGCCAGACTACGGTTTGAAACTGCACATGGGGACAAAGGTCGTACTTTTTAGAGAAATGTCCTCTGGTCTGATGAAACAAAAATAGAACTATTCGGCCATAATGACCATCGTTATATTTGGAGGAAAAAGGTGGAGCTGACAAGCCGAAGAACACCATCCTAACCGTGAAGCACGGGGGTGGCAGCATCATGTTGTGGGGGTTCTTTGCTGCAGGAGGGCCTGGTGCACTTCACAAAATAGATGGCATCATGAGGAGGGAAATGATGTGCATATGTTGAAGCAACATCTCAAGACATCAGTCAGGAAGTCAAAGCTTGGTCGCAAATGGGTCTTCCAAATGGACAATGACCCCAAGCATACTTCCAAAGTTGTGGAAAAATGGCTTAAGGACAACAAAGTCAATGTATTGGAGTGGTCATCACAAACCCCTGACCTCAATCTTATAGAAAATGTGTGGGCAGATCTGAAAAAGCATGTGCGAACAAGGAGGCCTACAAACCTGACTCAGTTACACCATCTCTGTCAGGAGGAATGGGCCAAAATTCATCCAACTTATTGTGGGAAGCTTGTGGAAGGCTACCCGAAAACATTTGACCCAAGTTAAACAATGTAAAGGCAATGCTACCGAATACTAATTGAGTGTATGTAAACTTCTGACCCATTGGGAATGTGATGAAAGAAATAAAAAGCTGAAATAAATCATTCTCTCTACTATTATTATTCTGACATTTCAATTTTTTTTTAAATAAATTGGTGATCCTAACTGACCTAAAACAGGGAAATTTTACTCGGATTAAATGTAGTAGCTTTTGGTTGTGATATAATCCATCCGAATGAAAACGTAATTTCATGTAATATTTTGTAATATTGTCATATTTTTCCAGGTGATCGTCCTATGGAACTGTGACAAGCCCCTCCCGGCCAAACACCGCTGGCCTGCCACCGCCGTACCTGTCCTAGTCATAGATGGGGAGAGCAAGGTGAGTCCTCAGTACCTGTCCTGGTCATAGAGGAGGAGAGCAAGGTGAGTCCTCAGTACCTGTCCTGGTCATAGATGGAGGAGAGCAAGGTGAGTCCTCAGTACCTGTCCTGGTCATAGATGGAGGAGAGCAAGGTGAGTCCTCAGTACCTGTCCTGGTCATAGATGGAGAGAGCAAGTTGAGTCCTCAGTACCTGTCCTGGTCATAGAGGAGGAGAGCAAGGTGAGTCCTCAGTACCTGTCCTGGTCATAGATGGAGGAGAGCAAGGTGAGTCCTCAGTACCTGTCCTGGTCATAGATGGAGGAGAGCAAGGTGAGTCCTCAGTACCTGTCCTGGTCATAGATGGAGGAGAGCAAGGTGAGTCCTCAGTACCTGTCCTGGTCATAGATGGAGAGAGCAAGTTGAGTCCTCTTCCCCTATAGCTTCACATACATCAATGTGCTGATGGATACAGAGAGAAGTCTAAATGTAGCCCAAGTAAGCACATTCTAGTCACGGATATTGATTGTGATCAGGTATCTAGTGACTTGTATTGATTGTTCTGAGATATCTAGTGACCCTTATTGATTGTTCTCAGATATCTAGTGACCCTTATTGATTGTTCTGAGATATCTAGTGACCCTTATTGATTGTTCTGAGATATCTAGTGACCCTTATTGATTGTTCCAAGATATCTAGTGACCCTTATTGATTGTGATCAGATATCTAGTGACCCTTATTGATTGTGATCAGATATCTAGTGACCCTTATTGATTGTTCTGAGATATCTAGTGACCCTTATTGATTGTTCCAAGATATCTAGTGACCCTTATTGATTGTTCCAAGATATCTAGTGACCCTTATTGATTGTTCCAAGATATCTAGTGACCCTTATTGATTGTTCCAAGATATCTAGTGACCCTTATTGATTGTGATCAGATATCTAGTGACTTGTATTGATTGTGATCAGATATCTAGTGACCCTTATTGATTGTGATCAGATATCTAGTGACCCTTATTGATTGTGATCAGATATCTAGTGACCCTTATTGATTGTTCTCAGATATCTAGTGACCCTTATTGATTGTGATCAGGTATCTAGTGACTTGTATTGATTGTGATCAGGTATCTAGTGACCCTTATTGATTGTGATCAGGTATCTAGTGACTTGTATTGATTGTGCTCAGGTATCTAGTGACCCTTATTGATTGTGATCAGGTATCTAGTGACTTGTATTGATTGTGCTCAGGTATCTAGTGACCCTTATTGATTGTTCTCAGATATCTAGTGACCCTTATTGATTGTGATCAGGTATCTAGTGACTTGTATTGATTGTGCTCAGGTATCTAGTGACCCTTATTGATTGTTCCAAGATATCTAGTGACTTGTATTGATTGTGCTCAGGTGTCTAATGACTTGTATTGATTGTTCCAAGATATCTAGGTACTTGTATTGATTGTTGTTGCAGTGACGAGCCTTACTGTTTGTTGCTGTGTCTTCAGGTGATGAGCAGTCGTTTCCTGCCCTATGACACAATACCAACAGACGCCGTTCTGAGTCTGGACGAGGATACAGTTCTCTCTACTACTGAGGTGAGTTACTGCCAGGAGTTTATTACCGTATGTAAACTAAAGGGGGTACCACAGGGTTCTATTTTAGGCCCAGTTCTCAAAACAAAGTTTATTTGTCACATGCGCTGAATACAACAGGTGTAGACCTTACAGTGAAATGCTTACTTACAGGCTCTAACCAATAGTGCAAAAAGGTATTAGTTGAACAATAGGTAGGTAAAGAAATTAAACAACAGTAAAAGACAGGCTACATACAGACAGTGTGGTTAGTCGGGCTGATTGAGTAGTATGTACATGTAGAAATGGTTAAAGTGACTATGCACATAAGATGAACAGAGAGTAGCAGTAGCGTAAAAGAGGGTTGGCGGGTGGTGGGTGAGACACAATGCAGATAGCCCGGTGTTCACCATTTTATATAAATGACAAAACGGTCAACTTCAGCTATGATGGATGCACTGTCACAACAGATGAGCTGAATGGAAGGATGCGTCATGTACTGTAGTTGTATTACGAGCTATAGGTGCTCAATGTTAAACCACTCTCTCCCGTTTTGCAGGTGGACTTTGCTTTCACGGTGTGGCAGAGTTTCCCAGAGGGATTGTGGGATACCCGGCCAGGAGTCATTTCTGGGACAGCAGGACACCTCCAAGTGGACAAGCAGATGGTGACAGGTTATACCTCCAGGTGAGTGAGGCTTGTTAGATTAGGGCTGACTACTCTATGGTCCTGACAGGAGCTGCTATATACCACAGGTGAGAAGACTGAGGCTTGTTAGATTAGGGCTGACTACTCTATGGTCTGACAGGAGCTGCTATACCACAGGTGAGAAGACTGAGGCTTGTTAGATTAGGGCTGACTACTCTGGTCCTGACAGGAGCTGCTATATACCACAGGTGAGAAGAGTCCGGTTTGTTAGATTAGGGCTGAAACAAAACGGGGCAGGAGGGTAGTTAGCTCTCCAGGAGTAGGATCGGGAATCCGTTGAGCCCTCAGCTTTCACTGTTTCATATCAAAACAGCTATAGGGGAGCTGAATGAACTCTGACTCCCAACTAATGTTACCTGTCCTCTAGACATTATCACTACCTGTCTTTACCTGTAGATATTACCACTACCTGGAGATATTACCACTACCTGTCTTTACCTGTAGATATTACCACTACCTGTAGATATTACCACTACCTGTCTTTACCTGTAGATATTACCACTACCTGTCTTTACCTGTAGATATTACCACTACCTGTAGATATTACCACTACCTGTCTTTACCTGGAGATATTACCACTACCTGTAGATATTACCACTACCTGTAGATATTACCACTACCTGTAGATATTACCACTACCTGTAGATATTACCACTACCTGTCTTTACCTGTAGATATTACCACTACCTGTAGATATTACCACTACCTGTCTTTACCTGGAGATATAATCACTACCTGTAGATGTTACCACTACCTGTCTTTACCTGTAGATATTACCACTACCTGTAGATATTACCACTACCTGTCTTTACCTGTAGATATTAAGACTACCTGTAGATATTACCACTACCTGTCTTTACCTGTAGATATTACCACTACCTGTAGATATTACCACTACCTGTAGATATTACCACTACCTGTCTTTACCTGTAGATATTACCACTACCTGTCTTTACCTGTAGGTATTACCACTACCTGTAGATATTACCACTACCTGTCTTTACCTGTAGATATTACCACTACCTGTCTTTAACTGTAGATATTACCACTACCTGGAGATATTACCACTACCTGTAGATATTACCACTACCTCGAGATATTACCACTACCTGTCTTTACCTGTAGATATTACCACTACCTGTAGATATTACCACTACCTGTAGATATTACCACTACCTGTCTTTACCTGTAGATATTACCACTACCTGTAGATATTACCACTACCTGTCTTTACCTGGAGATATAATCACTACCTGTAGATGTTACCACTACCTGTCTTTACCTGTAGATATTACCACTACCTGTAGATATTACCACTACCTGTAGATATTACCACTACCTGTCTTTACCTGTAGATATTACCACTACCTGTAGATATTACCACTACCTGTCTTTACCTGGAGATATTACCACTACCTGTAGATATTACCACTACCTGGAGATATTACCACTACCTGTAGATATTACCACTACCTGGAGATATTACCACTACTTGTCTTTACCTGTAGATATTACTACCTGTAGATATTACCACTACCTGTAGATATTACCACTACCTGTCTTTACCTGTAGATATTACCACTACCTGGAGATATTACCACTACCTGTAGATATTACCACTACCTGTAGATATTACCACTACCTGTCTTTACCTGTAGATATTACCACTACCTGTAGATATTACCACTACCTGTAGATATTTCCACTACCTGTAGATATTACCTCTACCTGTCTCTTACCTGTAGATATTACCACTACCTGTAGATATTACCACTACCTGTAGATATTACCAATTACCTGTAGATATTACCACTCACCTGTATTTACCTGCAGATATTACCACTACCTGTAGATATTACCACTACCTGTCTTTACCTGTAGATATTACCACTACCTGTAGATATTACCACTACCTGTAGATATTACCACTACCTGTAGATATTACCACTACCTGTATTTACCTGTAGATATTACCACTACCTGTAGATATTACCACTACCTGTCTTTACCTGTAGATATTAACTACCTGTAGATATTACTACCTGTAGATATTACCACTACCTGTCTTTACCTGTAGATATTACCACTACCTGTAGATATTACCACTACCTGTCTTTACCACTACCTGTCTTCTACCTGTAGATATTACCACTACCTGTAGATATTACCACTACCTGTCTTTACCTGTAGATATTACCACTACCTGTAGATATTATTATCACTACTCAGATATTACCACTACCTGTAGATATTACCACTACCTGTCTTTACCTGTAGATATTACCACTACCTGTAGATATTACCTGTAGATATTACCACTACCTGTCTTTACCTGTAGATATTACTACTACCTGTCTTTACCCAGATATTACCACTACCTGTAGATATTACCACTACCTGTCTTTACCTGTAGATATTACCACTACCTGGAGATATTACCACTACCTGGAGATATTACCACTACCTGTCTTTACCTGTAGATATTACCACTACCTGTCTTTACCTGTAGATATTACCTACCTGTCTTTACCTGTAGATATTACCACTACCTGTAGATATTACCACTACCTGTCTTTACCTGTAGATATTACCACTACCTGTCTTTACCTGTAGATATTACCACTAATTGTCTTTACCTGTAGATATTACCACTACCTGTAGATATTACCACTACCTGTAGATATTACCACTACCTGTCTTTACCTGTAGATATTAATACTACCTGTCTTTACCTGTAGATATTACCACCACCTAGATATTACCACTACCTGTCTTTACCTGTAGATATTACCACTACCTGTAGATATTACCACTGGAGATATTACCACTACCTGTCTTTACCTGTAGATATTACCACTACCTGTATACCAGTTACCTGCCGGCTAGTCTGAGGGACCTGGTGGACCAGCTGTCTAACTGTGAAGACATCCTGATGAACTTCCTGGTGTCAGCTGTCACCAAGCTGCCGCCCATCAAGGTCACCCAGAAGAAACAGTACAAGGAGACTATGATGGTGCAGGTGAGGTCTTTCTGGTCTTTCCCGTTTGGTCTGCTTAGGAACAACAGGAGATATTACTATATACAGTGCCTTGCGAAAGTATTCGGCCCCTTGAACTTTGCGACCTTTGCCACATTTCAGGCTTCAAACATAAAGATATAAAACTGTATTTTTTTGTGAAGAATCAACAACAAGTGGGACACAATCATGAAGTGGAACGACCTTTTATTGGATATTTCAAACTTTTTTAACAAAATCAAAACTGAAAAATTGGGCGTTTAGATATATAATTACCTAGATGACCCACCCATGTCACACCCCGACCTGGACCAACATAGAGAATAACAGGCTCTCTATTGTCAGGCGTGACAAGAGCATCGTCAATGAGGAGTTTTACACAAACACATCCAACTAACTTTCAGATGCAGGGTACAATAACATTTAATTTAACATTGAATTTGGCCTTCTCAGGAACAACTCTGGCTTTGAGTCCCTGGCTTCTGTACCATATCTGTAGGGGAAAACAAGATAAAGATCATTCTCTTATTTATTTCCCATTTCTCAGAAGTGCACAGGGGAAGTGCACAGGAAGTGCTCAGGAAGTGCTCAGGAAGTGCACAGGAAGTGCCGTGGCTTTTTAATGTTATTTTTATTTCCTTTAATGTTCCTGATGACTTCAACAGATGCCACAGGTTCCACCCTGCGTTGTTATAGATGTTTATTTTGTTTAAATAGATTTGGTTTCTGGCCTGAAACAAATAAATAAACCATTAACTGTGCTAAAACCATCAACTTTAATTGGTAACATTATGAATCCATCAGTACTAATATCTCTGTCTCTCTCTCTCTCTCTCTCTCTCTCTCTCTCTCTTCTCTCTCTCTCTCTCTCTCTCTCTCTCTCTCTCTCTCTCTCTCTCTCTCTCTCTCTCTCTCTCTCCTACAGACCTCTAGAGCGTCCCGGTGGGCCGACCAGACCACTTTGGCCAGCGACAGAGCTGCATGAATAAGTTTGCCAGCTGGTTTGGCAGCATGCCCCTGTGCACTCTAATATGCGTCTGGACCCGGTGTTGTTTAAAGACCAGGTGTCCATACTGAGAAAAGAAATACAAGGACATAGAGAGACTATAACCAGCCTGATCCTCTGTGTCTCCATGGTGGAGTGGGGAGGGACAGAGAGAGACTAGAACCAGCCTGATCCTCTGTGTCTCCATGGCGGAGTGGGGAGGGACAGAGAGAGACTCGAACCAGCCTGATCCCCTGCTGCCCCCTAGAAGGACAGGAGAGTAGAGGGACAGAGAGGGACTACAACAAGCCTGAGACCCCTGCTGCCCCCTAGAAGGACAGGAGAGTAGAGGGACAGAGAGGGACTACAACAAGCCTGAGACCCCTGCTGCCACCTAGAAGGACAGGAGAGTAGAGGGACGGGAGACACACAGAGACCCTCCCAGAGAGAAGGGAGGAACAGGGGAAGAGAGGAGAGGAGAGGACAGGGCGCTGTGGAGCCAGGACGCCACGGTTGACCCTCCCAGAGAGAAGGGAGGAACAGGGGAAGAGAGGAGGGGACAGGGAGCTGTGGAGCCAGGACACCACGATTTGACCCTCCAGAGAGAAGGGAGAAGACAGGGGAAGAGAAGGAGAGGACAGGGTGCTGTGGAGCCAGGACGCCACGGTTGCGTCTTCCACCCACACTCTCCATCTTTGTACGCTGTTGCTGGTGCCAACAGTGGTAACCGTGACAACCCCAGGCTGTATTTTGGTAGGAGCTGTACACAGACAGAAAACTAGTTCATGCACAAATGACAACATGGACTGGGGAGGGGGTGGGGGGGGGGACTTGGTTCTATAACTTTCTACATGAGGAGAGTCCATGGCTGATGCTGTCTTCTCAGAGTCAACACGACGGCCGTTATAGTCAAGGAGAGACCCTGACTGATGCCGTTATAGTCAAGGAGAGACCCTGACTGATGCCGTTATAGTCAAGGAGAGACCCTGACTGATGCTGTTATAGTCAAGGAGAGACCCTGACTGATGCCGTTATAGTCAAGGAGAGACCCTGACTGATGCCGTTATAGTCAAGGAGAGACCCTGACTGATACCGTCTCCTCAGAGTCAACACGACGGCCGTTATAGTCAAGGAGAGACCCTGACTGATGCCGTTATAGTCAAGGAGAGACCCTGACTGATGCCGTTCTAGTCAAGGAGAGACCCTGACTGACGCCGTTATAGTCAAGGAGAGACCCTGACTGATGCCGTTATAGTCAAGGAGAGACCCTGACTGATGCTGTTATAGTCAAGGAGAGACCCTGACTGATGCCGTTATAGTCAAGGAGAGACCCTGACTGATGCCGTCTCCTCAGAGTCAACACGACGCCGTTATAGTCAAGGAGAGACCCTGACTGACGCTGTTATAGTCAAGGAGAGACCCTGACTGCAGTCCTAACTACGGTCTACTGGTAGACTGTCTCTACAGACTGTGTTCAGTCTACCAGTGGTAAATCTCTCCCAACCTACTAAAAAAACCCTACGATGAAACCAAGGGAGGAGTACTTGTTTAGTTATAGAAGTGACCCTTTGTTCTGTTTGGTTCTAAACACTATGCACAGGTTCAACACGATTGCTGCCAGAATCTGAAAATACTATTTTGCTCTGTTTTAGTTCGCTTTTATAGTGAATAATGAATGTCCAGCATTACTGTTCTCTACTGTGTCCAGCCTTGGGTGGGGGGGGTCTGTGTTTTCCTGCTGTAACAGGCTAGAGATACAGAGCTCAACCACAGAACTGACATTTCACCGTACCTGCAGTTATGACTAATGTTGCGGTTGTTGTGCTCTGGGAGTCCTGAGTGTGACTGGGGCGATGCTCACCCTGATCACGCTATAGCATGCTAGCAGGGACATGGCTAGTCTTTATTTGATCTGTGGGAGCGGTGTACATCTATATGTGACTGAGGTCCTTTATCTACTGACCCAGAGTCAGATGAGGTCCTTTATCTACTGACCCAGAGTCAGATGAGGTCCTTTATCTACTGACCCAGAGTCAGATGAGGCCCTTTATCTACTGACCCAGAGTCAGATGAGGCCCTTTATCTACTGACCCAGAGTCAGATGAGGCCCTTTATCTACTGACCCAGAGTCAGATGAGGTCCTTTATCTACTGACCCAGAGTCAGATGAGGTCCTTTATCTACTGACCCAGAGTCAGATGAGGCCCTTTATCTACTGACCCAGAGTCAGATGGTCTCCTTTATCTACTGACCCAGAGTCAGATGAGGTCCTTTATCTACTGACCCAGAGCAGGGACATGGCTAGTCTTTATTTGAACAGGTACTTGTCTGATCTGAGGGAGCGGTGTACATCTATATAGATTCATTATTAATATTATTATTCATATATTATTAATTTATCTTATTGTGCCAACAGTTCAATGTTTTAATGTTCAATGATTTCACATCCCTAGAATGTTCCCTTGTTTTGATAAGAGAAAAGTCCCCCCTTCCATTGAGGGCTGTGTGACTGTAGGTGAGGGCTGTGTGACTGTAGGTGAGAGCTGTGTGGCTGTAGGTGACAGCTGTGTGGCTGTAGGTGAGGGCTGTGTGACTGTAGATAAGGGCTGTGTGACTGTAGGTGAGGGCTGTGTGACTGTAGATAAGGGCTGTGTGACTGTAGGTGAGAGCTGTGTGACTGTAGGTGAGAGCTGTGTGACTGTAGGTGAGGGCTGTGTGACTGTAGGTGAGGGCTGTGTGACTGTAGGTGAGGGCTGTGTGACTGTAGGTGAGGGCTGTGTGACTGTAGGTGAGAGCTGTGTGGCTGTAGGTGAGGGCTGTGTGACTGTAGATAAGGGCTGTGTGACTGTAGGTGAGGGCTGTGTGACTGTAGGTGAGGGCTGTGTGACTGTAGGTGAGGGCTGTGTGACTGTAGGTGAGGGCTGTGTGACTAGGTGAGGGCTGTGTGACTAGGTGAGGGCTGTATGACTAGGTGAGGGCTGTGTGACTGTAGGTGAAGGCTGTGTGACTGTAGGTGAGAGCTGTGTGACTGTAGGTGAGGGCTGTGTGATTATATGGTGTGTGACTGTGTAGTGTGACTGTGTGGTGTGACAGCAGAATAACTGCTTGGTGGTGTCTGTAGTGTGACTGTGGTGTGTGACTGTGTGAGGTATGACTGTGTGAGGTGTGACTGTGTGTGGTGTGACTGTGTAGTGTGACTGTGGTGTGTGACTGTGTAGTGTGACTGTGGTGTGTGACTGTGTGTGGTGTGACTGTGTAGTGTGACTGTGGTGTGTGACTGTGTGAGGTATGACTGTGTGAGGTGTGACTGTGTGTGGTGTGACTGTGTAGTGTGACTGTGGTGTGTGACTGTGTGAGGTATGACTGTGTGAGGTGTGACTGTGTGAGGTATGACTGTGTGAGGTGTGACTGTGTGTGGTGTGACTGTGTGTGGTGTGACTGTGTAGTGTGACTGTGGTGTGTGACTGTGTGAGGTATGACTGTGTGAGGTGTGACTGTGTAGTGTGACTGTGTGAGGTATGACTGTGTGAGGTGTGACTGTGTGTGGTGTGACTGTGTGTGGTGTGACTGTGTGTGGTGTGACTGTGTGTGGTGTGACTGTGTGTGGTGTGACTGTGTGTGGTGTGACTGTGTGAGGTATGACTGTGTGAGGTGTGACTGTGTAGTGTGACTGTGTGAGGTATGACTGTGTGAGGTGTGACTGTGTGTGGTGTGACTGTGTGTGGTGTGACTGTGTAGTGTGACTGTGTGTGGTGTGACTGTGTAGTGTGTGACTGTGTGAGGTGTGACTGTGTGTGGTGTGACTGTGTGTGGTGTGACTGTGTAGTGTGACTGTGGTGTGTGACTGTGTGTGGTGTGACTGTGTGAGGTGTGACTGTGTGTGGTGTGACTGTGGTGTGTGACTGTGTGAGGTATGACTGTGTGAGGTATGACTGTGTGAGGTGTGACTGTGTGTGGTGTGACTGTGTAGTGTGACTGTGGTGTGTGACTGTGTGAGGTATGACTGTGTGAGGTGTGACTGTGTAGTGTGACTGTGTGAGGTATGACTGTGTGAGGTGTGACTGTGTGTGGTGTGACTGTGTGTGGTGTGACTGTGTGTGGTGTGACTGTGTGTGGTGTGACTGTGTGTGGTGTGACTGTGTGTGGTGTGACTGTGTGAGGTATGACTGTGTGACTGTGTGTGTGACTGTGACTGTGTGAGGTGTGACTGTGTGTGGTGTGACTGTGTGTGGTGTGACTGTGTAGTGTGACTGTGTGTGGTGTGACTGTGTAGTGTGTGACTGTGTGTGGTGTGACTGTGTGAGGTGTGACTGTGTGTGGTGTGACTGTGTGTGGTGTGACTGTGTAGTGTGACTGTGGTGTGTGACTGTGTGTGGTGTGACTGTGTGAGGTGTGACTGTGTGTGGTGTGACTGTGGTGTGTGACTGTGTGAGGTATGACTGTGTGAGGTATGACTGTGTGAGGTGTGACTGTGTGTGGTGTGACTGTGGTGTGTGACTGTGTGAGGTATGACTGTGTGAGGTGTGACTGTGGTGTGTGACTGTGTGAGGTATGACTGTGTGTGGTGTGACTGTGTGGTGTGACTGTGGTGTGTGACTGTGTGAGGTATGACTGTGTGAGGTGTGACTGTGTGTGGTGTGACTGTGTGGTGTGACTGTGGTGTGTGACTGTGTGTGGTGTGACTGTGTGAGGTGTGACTGTGTGTGGTGTGACTGTGTGTAGTGTGACTGTGTGTAGTGTGACTGTGTAGTGTGACTGTGTGTGGTGTGACTGTGTGGTGTGACTGTGTGAGGTGTGACTGTGTGAGGTGTGACTGTGTGAGGTGTGACTGTGTGGTGTGACTGTGTGTGGTGTGACTGTGTGTGGTGTGACTGTGTGAGGTGTGACTGTGTGAGGTGTGACTGTGTGAGGTGTGACTGTGTGGTGTGACTGTGTGTGGTGTGACTGTGTGTGGTGTGACTGTGTGTGGTGTGACTGTGTGGTGTGACTGTGTGTGGTGTGACTGTGTGGTGTGACTGTGTAGTGTGACTGTGTAGTGTGACTGTGTGTGGTGTGACTGTGTGTGGTGTGACTGTGTGTAGTGTGACTGTGTAGTGTGACTGTGTTAATTCTCATGGTGCAATATGTGTTTGAGCTGAAATCTAATCTCTCTCTGATCCTGTTCTCATTCTGGGATGTGTCCCAAATGTCACTATTCCTGTGGGCCGTGATCAAATGGCCCCCTATTCCCTATGGGCCCTGGTCAAATGGCACACTATTCCCTATGGGCCCTGGTCAAATGGCACACTATTCCCTATGGGCCCTGGTCAAATGGCACACTATTCCCTATGGGCCCTGGTCAAATGGCACACTATTCCCTATGGGCCCTGATCAAATGGCCCCCTATTCCCTATGGGCCCTGGTCAAATGGCCCCCTATTCCCTATGGGCCCTGATCAAATGGTACCCTATTCCCTATGGGCCCTGATCAAATGGCACCATATTCCATATGGGCCCTGATCAAATGGCCCCCTATTCCCTATGGACCCTGGTAAAATGGCCCCCTATTCCCTATGGGCCCTATTCCCTATGGGCTCTGATCCCTATGGCCCCTATTCCATATGGGCCCTGGTCAAATACCCTATTCCCTATGGGCCCTATTCCCTATGGGCCCTGGTCAAATGGCACCCTATTCCCAATGGGCCCTATTCCCTATGGGCCCTATTCCCTATGGGCCCTGGTCAAATGGTACCCTATTCCCTATGGGCCCTGGTCAAATGGCCCCCTATTCCCTATGGGCCCTGGTCAAATGGCACCCTATTCCCTATGGGCCCTGGTCAAATGGCCCCTATTCCCTATGGGCCCTGGTCAAATGGCCCCCTATTCCCTATGGGCCCTGGTCAAATGGCCCCCTATTCCCTATGGGCCCTATTCCCTATGGGCCCTGGTCAAATGGCCCCCTATTCCCTATGGGCCCTGGTCAAATGGCACCCTATTCCCTATGGGCCCTATTCCCTATGGGCCCTGGTCAAATGGCACCCTATTCCCAATGGGCCCTATTCCCTATGGGCCCTATTCCCTATGGGCCCTGGTCAAATGGCCCCCTATTCCCTATGGGCCCTGTTCAAATGGTACCCTATTCCCTATGGGCCCTATTCAAATGGTACCCTATACCCTATGGGCCCTATTCCCTATGGGCCCTGTTCCAAATAGCCCCCTATTCCCTATGGGCCCTGTTCAAATGGTACCCTATTCCCTATGGGCCCTATTCAAATGGTACCCTATTCCTATGGGCCCTATTCCCTATGGGCCCTGTTCAAATGGTACCCTATTCCCTATGGACCCTATTCCCCTATGGGCCCTATTCCCTATGGGCCCTATTCCCTATGGGCCCTGTTCAAGGTAGTGCACTATAAAGGGAACCGGGTGACATTTGGGATGCAAGCCTCTGATTCCCTGTTGCTGTTCTAGGATGAAATGATTGTGCCTTTTTAAAGAAAAGCCACTTCAGAATGATTGTATTGTTGCCTTTAATTAACAGAGGAGTTCTCATTTTAGTGAAGATCTCTCTTGTGTCCAGTGACACTGACTGGTAGAGTAGCTGGTGTTTAGGTGACCTTAATGTCTAAACACATGGACTCAAGTCTGATCTGTAACAGACAGATTCCTGCCTGTGTTTCGTAGGAACATTACGGGAGCCTCTTGTCGGTTCAGTCACAGTCTGGTCCCAGATCTGTTTGTAGTGTCTTGCCAACTCCTGTTATGATCATTGTGGCAGCACAAACTGATCTGGGACCAGGCTAATTCAGACACTTTTCTTCCTGCCTGTTCTCTTCCTCCACCTGGTCATTTACAGACATCATTTTATAGAGATTAACATTCCAATAGAAACATCAACATTTTGTAAAGTGATTTTATAAAAGAAATAAACAAATATTTGATACATTTGTTGTCACGTTTCCTTCCTGTTCAAATCAAATGTATTTATAAAGCCCTTCGTACATCAGCTGATATCTCAAAGTGCTGTTACAGAAACCCAGCCTAAAACCCCAAACAGCAAGCAATGCAGGTGTAAGAAGCACGGTGGCTAGGAAAAACTCCTAGAAAGGCCAAAACCTAGGAAGAAACCTAGAGAGGAACCAGGCTATGTGGAAAATTTGGCCAGTCCTCTTCTGGCTGTGCCGGGTGGAGATTATAACAGAACATGGCCAAGATGTTCAAATGTTCATAAATGACCAGCATGGTCGAATAATAAGGCAGAACAGTTGAAACTATCAATGGATGTGGGCCAGCTACTGCAGGATGACAGTTAATGGATCTGGAGCCCAGCTACTGCAGGATGACAGTTAAATGGCTGTGGGCCAGCTACTGCAGGATGACAGATAAATGGATGTGGGCCAGCTACTGCAGGATGACAGTTTAATGGATCTGGGCCAGCTACTGCAGGATGACAGTTAAATGGATGTGGGCCAGCTACTGCAGGATGACAGTTAAATGGCTGTGGGCCAGCTACTGCAAGATGACAGTTAAATGGCCGTGGGCCAGCTGCAGGATGACAGTTTAATGGATCTGGGCCAGCTACTGCAGGATGACAGTTAAATGGCCGTGGGCCAGCTACTGCAGGATGACAGTTCAATGGATGTGGGCCAGCTACTGCAGGATGACAGTTAAATGGCCGTGGGGCAGCTACTGCAGGATGACAGATTAATGGATGTGGGCCAGCTACTGCAAGATGACAGTTTAATGGATGTGGGCCAGCTACTGCAGGATGACAGATAAATGGCCGTGGGCCAGCTACTGCAGGATGACAGTTTAATAGATGTGGGCCAGCTACTGCAGGATGACAGTTAAATGGCTGTGGGCCAGCTACTGCAGGATGACAGTTTAATAGATGTGGGCCAGCTGCAGGATGACAGTTAAATGGCTGTGGGCCAGCTACTGCAGGATGACAGATTAATGGATGTGGGCCAGCTACTGCAGGATGACAGTTTAATGGATGTGGGCCAGCTACTGCAGGATGACAGATAAATGGCCGTGGGCCAGCTACTGCAGGATGACAGTTTAATAGATGTGGGCCAGCTACTGCAGGATGACAGATAAATGGATGTGGGCCAGCTACTACAGGATGACAGTTAAATGGCTGTGGGCCAGCTACTGCAGGATGACAGATAAATGGATGTGGGCCAGCTACAGGATGACAGTTAAATGGCTGTGGGTCGAACTAAAGGATCCTTTCTCTCTCTATCCGCTCCAGGAGCAGACTTAAACATGCAGTGGGGATGGATTTAATGAGGAAGTCTCAAACATACACCAGAAGCTCCAGGAAGGTATGGGCCCTACTGTCTGGATGAGTTGACAACTCCACTGGGTTCGGATCTTCATTGAATATATTAAGAAACATCCTTTCATTAAGGAAGCTATTAGCAATATGCATCATGGGATTAAGGAAAGTCGGGAGACATCTCTGAATATTTGCAAAAGAAAAAACTTGGGTTTGTTTCACTCCTCATTAGTGGTCTCTTGGCAAGACTATATAAGATTGAGAATAGGAAGCCCTGACCACAATTAGAATAGGGAAGCCTCTGAATATTTGCAAAGTAGAAAAACTTGGGAAGCCCTGACCCATTAGTGAGTCTCTTGGCAAGACTATATGCAGAGGGAGAATAGGGAAGCCCTGACCACAGGTAAGAATAAGGAAGCCCTGACCCACAGTAGAATAGGAAGCCTGACCCACAGTAGAATAGGGAAGCCTGACCCACAGTAGAATAGGAAGCCCTGACCCACAGTAGAATAAGGGAAGCCCTGACCACAGTAGAATAGGAAGCCCTGACCCACAGTAGAATAGGGAAGCCCTGACCCACAGTAGAATAGGGAAGCCTGACCACAGTAGAATAGGAAGCCCCTGACCCACAGTAGAATAGGGAAGCCCCTGACCCACGGTAGAATAGGAAGCCCTGACCCACAGTAGAATAGGGAAGCCCTGACCCACAGTAGAATAGGGAAGCCTGACCCACAGTAGAATAGGAAGCCCTGACCCACAGTAGAATAGGGAAGCCCTGACCCACGGTAGCATAGGGAAGCCTGACCCACAGTAGAATAGGGAAGCCTGACCCACAGTGGCATAGGAAGCCTGACCACAGTAGAATAGAAGCCCTGACCCACAGTAGAATAGGGGAAGCCCTGACCCACAGTAGCATGAGAAGCCTGACCCACAGTGGCATAGGGAAGCCCTGACCCACAGTAGCATAAGGGAAGCCTGACCACAGTAGAATAGGGAAGCTCTGACCGTGGGCAAAGGGAAGCCCTGACCCACGGTAGTATAGGAAGCCCTGACCCACAGTAGTATAGGGAAGCCCTGACCACAGTAGAATAGGGAAGCTCTGACCACAGTAGAATAGGGAAGCCCTGACCACAGTAGAATAGGGAAGCCCTGACCACAGTAGAATAGGGAAGCTCTGACCACAGTAGAATAGGGAAGCCCTGACCACAGTAGAATAGGGAAGCCCTGACCGACAGTAGAATAGGGAAGCCCTGACCACAGTAGAATAGGGAAGCCCTGACCACAGTAGAATAGGGAAGCCCTGGCCACAGAGGATGTTAAACTGTATGTCCAATACAAAGACTATATGTAGAGTAGAATAGGGAAGCCCTGACCACAGTAGAATAGGGAAGCCCTGACCACAGTAGAATATGGAAGCCCTGACCACAGTAGAATAGGGAAGCCCTGACCACAGTAGAATAGGGAAGCCCTGACCACAGTAGAATAGGGAAGCCCTGACCCACAGTAGAATAGGGAAGCCCTGACCACAGTATAATAGGGAAGCCCTGACCACAGTAGAATAGGGAAGCCCTGACCACAGTATAATAGGGAAGCCCTGACCACAGTAGAATAGGGAAGCCCTGACCACAGTAGAATAGGGAAGCCCTGACCCACAGTAGAATAGGGAAGCCCTGACCACAGTAGAATAGGGAAGCCCTGGCCACAGAGGATGTTAAACTGTATGTCCAATACAAAGACTATATGTAGAGTAGAATAGGGAAGCCCTGACCACAGTAGAATAGGGAAGCCCTGACCACAGTAGAATAGGGAAGCCCTGACCACAGTAGAATAGGGAAGCCCTGACCCACAGTAGAATAGGGAAGCCCTGACCACAGTAGAATAGGGAAGCCCTGACCACAGTAGAATAGGGAAGCCCTGACCACAGTAGAATAGGGAAGCCCTGACCACAGTAGAATAGGGAAGCCCTGACCACAGTAGAATAGGGAAGCCCTGACCCACAGTAGTATAGGGAAGCCCTGACCCACAGTAGAATAGGGAAGCCCTGACCACAGTAGAATAGGGAAGCCCTGACCACAGTAGAATAGGGAAGCCCTGACCACAGTAGTATAGGGAAGCCCTGACCACAGTAGAATAGGGAAGCCCTGACCACAGTATAATAGGGAAGCCCTGACCACAGTAGAATAGGGAAGCTCTGGCCACAGAGGATGTTAAACTGTATGTCCAATACAAAGACTATATGTAGAGTAGAATAGGGAAGCCCTGACCACAGTAGAATAGGGAAGCCCTGACCACAGTAGAATAGGGAAGCCCTGACCCACAGTAGAATAGGGAAGCCCTGACCCACAGTAGAATAGGGAAGCCCTGACCACAGAGGATGTTAAACTGTATGTCCAATACAAAGACTATATGTAGAGTATAATAGGGAAGCCCTGACCACAGTAGAATAGGGAAGCCCTGACCACAGTAGAATAGGGAAGCCCTGACCACAGTAGAATAGGGAAGCCCTGACCACAGTAGAATAGGGAAGCCCTGACCACAGTAGTATAGGGAAGCCCTGACCACAGTAGAATAGGGAAGCCCTGACCACAGTAGAATAGGGAAGCCCTGACCCACAGTAGAATAGGGAAGCTCTGACCACAGTAGTATAGGGAAGCCCTGACCCACAGTAGAATAGGGAATCCCTGACCCACAGTAGTATAGGGAAGCCCTGACCACAGTAGAATAGGGAAGCCCTGACCACAGTAGAATAGGGAAGCCCTGACCACAGTAGAATAGGGAAGCTCTGACCACAGTAGTATAGGGAAGCCCTGACCCACAGTAGTATAGGGAAGCCCTGACCACAGTAGAATAGGGAAGCCCTGACCACAGTAGAATAGGGAAGCCCTGGCCACAGAGGATGTTAAACTGTATGTCCAATACAAAGTAGGACTAGGTCTTCCATGGTAACTCTACTAACAAGACAAACCGTTGTCCACCATGATGAAATGGTTCCAAGTATTCAGAATTGAACAAAAGCACCAGTTTTAGAGGGATACAACATATTATATAAACTGCAGTGA